>NC_043003.1:111158787-111163787 GCF_006345805.1 Octopus sinensis | reverse complement strand
AGAAAGTAGACAGTTTCTTTTTAACTCTATTGATATTTTATATATACGTATGTATATATATATATTTATGCAGTTCTGCCTCGTCATTACTCTTCCTTCAGCAATTCATATTTTGCGTTCGCTTAATGATCTGCATCACAAATAGTAACAAACCAATTAAACCGGTGGCTATATATATATATATATATATAATATATATATATATATATATATATATATATAATATCAGTCTTATAAGTTCAGTTTCACGAAGATCAAAAAGAATTGTGGCAGGTCTTGAATCACATTGATATTGATTGCATTTGCGTAGCTACAATTTAAAATTGGGTTGTAAAATATGCGATCGACTCCATAGACATTACGAACTACAAAATGAAAAAGGAGGAAGAAGCCTATCTGCCCTATCTCATTTGTACTTAGATAGACCAGCGAAGAATTCTAAAGGAACGTATCGGATTAAACCATCCTAGATAAATATAATATGAACGCAATGGGGTCATAATCATGTCTAAAATATCGTTATTTCTATATCTCCTAGTTCGGCGTTCCTTTGCCATCAGCCAAAAAGGACAAGTGACCTAGTAGAAATACCAGGCAAATGACCGTCAGCGGACACCTTATCATATTTAGGAAGGACAGAAAGAACAATGTTATCTCAGATATATTATTTGTGACAGAATCTTTTATCTTTCACCTTGTATTTGCTTCATTCTTTAACGCTAAGCCATGCTGGAGTGCAATCTCGGAAAACTTTAGTTAAAAGAATCCGTTCCAGCCCTTAGTTTTATTATTTTTAGACAGGTACTCATTCTATCAGATTCCTTCGCTAAATCTCAAGGTTATAGGAAACGTAAACACACCGGCATCGGTTGTGAAGGGGGACAAAAACAAACTCAAAAGACAGTGTATTCAGGATTCAATTCGTTAGGAGCATATGTCTTTAAAAATGACGAGTAGAATTATCATCGATTTCCTTTAGTAATTTCTGAATGCGTAAATTCAATTCTTCCATGCGTGACCAGGGGAGGAACTCATGATATCTCCTTGAGCTTCAAAAGAGGAGCAATGCTTGATGAGAGCATTTTTGTCAAGCGAGATGGAACATGGATACAATAATACATGATAATCAAAATAATGAACTCTTAAAACGGATATTTCAGAACAAATAGCACAAAACTGCTCAAGTGTTACATACAGAAGTGAATTTAAATTTAGAGGAAATGCTACTGGATATTTATGGTACCAACCAGAATGTGAACATGAGTAAGTACCTCACAAAATCTATTCTGTGAAGTACTTAAATCTATCAACATATTTTGTTGTTAGTTTTCTTTCTTTATGTTGTCATTCAATATAGATGAATGTGCACTGGTGATATTTTAAGATTATCCCTAAATTTAAGGTTTTGCCCATCTCCCTCTTTTACAACACATTGCGTATACCTCCAGAACATTTTAGAACAAATAATCTGCTACAGGTCTTGTTAATGCTGATCCTGTAATGAATTTTAGTTTCAACATATATTCTCTATGGTCTTATTTGCTACTTAGAATCAATTGTAATCACTACAGTTATAAGAATACATCAATATAATTCCTTGAGATCAGTTTCAATGTTAGGTTCGATGTTCCATGCATACACTAAGGGAAATTAAATTATGATACTTTGAATAATATTGGATTTAGCCTGCAAATTCTTCCTCAATTGAGCAGATTTCAATAATTTCAATATACGACAGCAAATCTTGCAATCATAAAACAAATTCTAAACACCAGACTGAGAATATCTTGCGAGTGCCAAAAAGCAGATTTTTCCATAAAAATTTCCCATTATATCCTTGCTTCATTATAAGAATCACAATATCTGACAATATATTATCAAAGAAATGTGAAGAGTAAATGAATCAATGTTAAGAAGGAAGTTTGTCCTCTGGAGCTGCATTGATGTTTAGAGCTTATTTATGAATACAAATTTAGTAAATAGTCTTGGTTGTCGTTCGAATTGCGATTTAAGACAAGCATACCTATACACACACACATATGTATTTATACAAGTATTGGGTCACCCCATAAATAATGCGGTTTTATACTTCTTTTAGTTTTCGAAATCAAGATAAACAAAGTATTTTTTATTCTAAAATATACTTTCCATCATTTTCTACAATGCTCCTCCATCTATCTGACAGACTTTGAAGGCCCCTCTTCTACAATTCACTTGTCTGTGACGAACATTACTGTTCTGAACTCGATTAATGGGTGAATGACCAAATCCAAGCTTCTTAGCTCGTTCTTCAATGGTGACGATGGGACTTTGCTCAACCAGGGTTTCTAGGACATCCACATCGATCTCTACAGATCTTCCAGGACGAAGATCGTCTTCTAGACTGCATTCTCCGATTAGTAATTTCTGGAACTACCATTAACGCTGGCTTACACTTATTGTCCGTTCTCCATATACTGCAGTAATGTTCCTCGCACTGAACTCATAAAGCAAAATCTACTAAATATGCTCTTTTGTCACTTCCATTATAGCTTTGAAAAAATGAATATTATAAATATTAAAATATAACTGCACTCTGAAAATTTGCACTAAGAATATGTTCAAGGTAAAATTACTACCTGCTTTTATACAAGTTGTTGCAGGTGGTTTATCTCGTTTCAGGCTTTTAGTTCATGCAACTGAAAACAAAAACGCATTATTTATGGGCTGTCTCATTATATATGTACTTTTATATGAGTGTTGCATGCAGGTGAGTGTGTGAGTGTGTTGTGTGTTCATACAGACATGGCTGTGTGTGTGTGTGTGCGTGTGCGTGTATGCGTGTGAGTAAGCGTGTGAGCAAGCATGAGCGTTTCGGTGTTTACGTGCGTGAATTTCCGTATAGAGTTTTAGGCAATACTTAGTTGCCGAAGAAATCGAATCACGTGACTGAAATACATTCGGATAATTCTTATTGCTGACTCCACTGCAATAACATGATAGAAATGCAGTTGTTTTCATAAGGACGGTGTTGGTCAACATCTATAACATACATTTATTCAATGATTGTGTTTTACAAATCAGTGGCGAGTAGTTGCTCTGTAGTTGCTTTATGTATGTGAGTTTGCATGTGGAAATTTATTTGTATTGGCGTATTCAGGATTAGAGTACGATTGTATATGAATCTCAGTGTTTATGCGTATGGATATATATCTTATATGAATATATATGACCACCCCCCTCAGTTTTTGAGAGCAAATGGATTAACCTGATTCCAGAATAATATAATTTCAGAGAAAACAGAATTCAAATGGAATGATTTTTTGGGGTGGAGCGATTTGTGGCGGAAACGATAAAAAAGAGTAAAATAAAATGATTCCACTCATGTCGTACTGAATTTTTTTTTTTTTTGTATTTCAAACTCAATTAAATCCATTTTTCTGAATTTGAAATACAATTTAGATATGTATTTTTTTTTACAAAAATTTCATCATACATAATTCCTTACCGTAAACAACTTCAGCGATCATTTTTAAAAGGATAAATGAATAAATAAGTAAAATAAATAATAATGAATACTCAAAGTAACATAAATTGAAAAATGTTAATTACAGGTGGTTGTGTTTGTTGTAGCAGACATTAACTGCATGTACTTTTCTCTGGTTCATGGAACTGAAAATATTAGGCTGTCGAAATCTTTCTATAATTATATATATTTCCGCTGCATTGACCGTGTACAAAATTGTTCGTTTATATCTCACATCAAAAGATGTAGCTTCATTAAAACTACATCCTGGTAGAATAATTTCAAATACAAAATAATGTAAAGATGCTAATCACGTTTGATAGAACACCATATATTTTAAATTATAATTCTATTTAATTCTTTATTTCGCATTTAAGTAGCTATTTTACCTTGTACCAGCAATGGTCGAAGAGATATACGTTCTAAGGATTTCGAGAAGTTAAAACTTGCATTTGCTTTTGTCAGACAAGCAGTGTGCATGTGGATTCTTTATACGGGGATTCATTCATTGTTGTTTAAAGATCCACGCCTTATTGAGAGAAGAGAGTTTTGACATCTTTCAAGCAGAGGGTTATTCCTCTTCATGTTTTGTGTTAGCCCAAAGAAAAGTAAGGGCTTCAAGCATTCAAGCAACAACAAAAGTACTTTGAGAAATACGAATTCATGTGCAACGCTCACTGGAATCGATCCTAAGAGTTTTTGCAGAGAGGAAGGATGCCTAAATACATTTACTCTTTGATGTATCATGTTTGCTTACCCTTAGTAAATGTTGGTATTCCAAATTGTATCTTATATACCGGTGGCAGAGTGTGTAAACTGAATAAATTCCTGTATAAAGAATCCTATACACATACAACAACTACTCGTTTATCACCACCTTTAATTTCTTATTGAACGCAAGAATATATACTCGTAACTATTTATTTTTGACATTTCCTCTTTCGTAAAGCTTGCAGTTTCCGTTGAGGCCATAAACCATCGAAGTATTAGAAGAATCGTTAAACTTAAACGAATAACCTAAGCGATAAAAAATACAAGTATGTATACATGAGGGGTTTGTATGTGTATGTATAAATAGATATAAGTGTATACATACATACATATACAGAGAAAGAGAGAGAGAGATGGAAAAAGAGTGAAAGACAGAGAGAGGGGGGGAGCGGACAGACAAACAGATAGTAGCTGATATTTGGTGATTGCTGTTATACTTTGCATTAAAATAAAAGAAGTTCAGCCCCAAAAATATAAATATATCATAATAAATTCAGTAAACAATTGTAGAATCGTTAGCGAAACTTTTTAATATTTCCAGAAATATTAAGTCTAACTAAGCTTGAGACTGCTAACGCTGTAGATTTTCTTCTCTAGTCACAGAACATGCACTGCTATATAAACACATTTTATATTACAGTTAAAAAAAAATTACTACCTTACTTGACAGTAAAATCGAATGTTTCCACATAGAAGATTTATAAAAAGTAAATAATAGGTTTTT
>NC_043003.1:111138787-111156287 GCF_006345805.1 Octopus sinensis | reverse complement strand
GATGGTACTCAAATACCGAACGTAGGCTAATATGTTTTATTAAAAAACCTGCAAAGACGTCACAAAAACAACTACTCAGATTTTCACGTTCCCGTTCGTCGTACATTATTAGTTTAGAATGGGGCAACATATGGTTGTTTGCATAAATATCTCCTTACTATGACAGATACACATTTGAAAATGGCTTTGTTTCATTGGTCCTTTCAACTAACGGTCTTTTCAATAATCGATTATATGAAATTACGATTACCATTTAAAATCATCTCAATATTACTAAAACACTAGAGATGTCTTTCGGTACCGAAAATATTCCAGAAACAGTATTATTTTATCTGAATTCCTTTTGCATATGCATTTCCATGCTTACATTCTGTAGTAGAAATTTTTGTGATATTTAGACCTCTATTTATTAATGAAAACGATTATACACAATTTTCGTTTGTCCTTTTTTGACGAAAACATGGCTTCCGTGACGTCAACACACATAAATACATACATAAAAAGTTCAAACGCACATAATTAATGTCAAGGCCTCTCAATCAATACATATACAGACACATAGTCCCCGCGCTCTCTAAGGGAAAAGAACGTCGACTTTTCGACGTACACAATATTTTGATCATTTAGAAATATTTTTAATTGAATGTGATTTCAAAAATGTAAATAGTTTGTACAGTAAGTATTTTCTTCTCTGTGTTTTTAATTTTTATGTTTCTCATTGTGTTCAACGTGGTTTTGATGTCCTGTACACATATATGCATGTATATATACATATATATGTAGGTATGTATATATATATATATATATATATATATATATATATATATAATAATAATATTAGGGAATAAATCCAAATTTACAGGGAAAAAAATCAGATTTAGGATTAAATCCAATTTTATAGTAAAAATTATAAAATATTATTAGAGACAAAACCACTATTTTGCAAAACAAACAAGGAAAGACTTAATCAATACATAAAATTTTAATAAATAGTCAATTTTTGACTAAAATTTTATGTATTGATTAAGTCTTTCCTTGTTTGTTTTGCAAAATAGTGGTTTTGTCTCTAATAATATTTTATATATATATATATATATGCATATATTTATATATTATTTATATTACTATATGATCTAAATCCACGAATCCTTTTTCAGGTATGTTGTAACTTATATATTATCTATATTCTACCTTAAATATCACTTTCGATCTCTCTCTCTCCCTTATTGTTCTTCATCCTTTCTGGTTTTCTCTCCTACCCTTCCCTATTCTTCTCTTCACCGTTTCACATCTTTAACTCCTCCTTCTCCTCCACTCTCTCGTCGCTGACTAATGACGAAAGATAATCTATATTTCTGCCCACAACCTTCGTAAAGACAAAACGTGCTTACACTGTCTCCTTCATAAGCTCGTTTCCAAGCGTTCATAATAATTTTTCTATCGTCCTGGATTAACAGCACTCATCGATTGTTTTTACCGTTTGTTCTCACTGTCCTGTTCTTGTTACCACTTTCAACCCCCGCAAAAGAATTCCAAATTTTATTTAGTTTGCTTTGCGAGAAGGACTGTTTCAACGAAGTACCGTCTTGTCCTTGCCTTTGAAAAACGCAGAGTAGATGAAACAGGCACAATTGAAGTAGGAGAATATTCTTTATGTTGTATGTCTCGTTTCTCTGTTTGTTTTTTCGTTGTTCGAAAAAAAGTTAGTTTCTACGTTTTTGTTTTTATATTTTCGTTTCTCATTGTGTTCTACGTTTTTATGTCCTGTACACATATATGCATGTATATATACATATATATGTAGGTATGTACATATATGTATGTATATACGCATATATTTATATTAAATTAGATATATATATATACAGAGAGAGAGAGAGAGGAATGACAAAAATGACGCAGGGTAGTGACTAGCAGTGCTTTTGCTAATGATAAGAGATAAACTAACTCAAAACCACAGACACACGGTGTACATAACCGATTGTTATTTCGTATTTTGATGAAGACAATATTAATCATCGTGATATGCTCAACGTAAGAGCCATGTGAATTACGACCGACACCCAGGGGATCTTTTTATCAAGGACGACAAAGCAGTGATTGCATCTTAATACTGGATGCCTTAACGCTAATACGACTTTAACGCAAACAATTATCAAGAATTTTTAAGTGACATGTAATATATATCTATCTACCTATCTATCAATCTATCTCTCTATCTATCTATCTGTCTGTCTGTCTGTCTATCTGTCTGTCTGTCTATCTATATATCCATCTATCGATCTATACACACACATATAGACCGATATACATGCACGTATATATATATATGAAGATATATATGTGTGTGTATGTGTATGTGTGTATGAAGATACTTACGAGGACATGTTACATAATTGTAAGTGTTATAAATATATCTGTAAAGTAATTTCGATGTATTCCTTAAGTTGTAGATAGTTTTATGCATATTATGCAATTAGGTGCAAAACACAAAAAAAATTGTAATTAAAATTCTCATGAACAGTTATAATATCAGTATATCGGATCTATGATAGATAAGCCTTTGTATGCAATACGCACACCCTGCCATATTTAGAATGGATGGCTAAATACGCTCTGGAGCAATATGATTGCTCCATGTAGATATTTACGTTTCAAGATAATTGCTATTATATTTGCTTATGTAATATTTAAGTACTGACGTCTTATAATGGTTGCATCTAATTGAATAATATGATTAATGAGGTCGACAGTTCAAAGACGTCGGCGAAACAGATGCGAAAGCTTGTTTATGTGATGCAAAATTATGTAACACATTATACGAATATATTAAATATATTCCAAGCACCTATTATTGTTCACCTCTCCTTTGTCAGGCACACACATATACAAGCTCGCACACACGCACACTCATACAAATACACACACACACACATATGCATATATATATATATATATATATATATATATATGCATATATATATATATGCATATACATATATATATATATATAGATATATAGATATACATATAGATATGCACATGTGTGCGTGTATGCAATGTATATACCCAAGTATAAGTGCATGTATGTTTACGATGAATATGTACATGTAAGCACACATATCTCAGAGAGAAAAAAAACTGGCCATTCAATGAAAATGCGTTGTGATATTTAATTGACATACATACGTTGCACATACATACATTTAATTGACATACATAAGTTGCACATACATACATTCACGTCACACCCCTTCAGAAATGCAATGAAATTGGGATTTTACCTTTTCACACAAAATCAACGGCGCTATTGTTCGCAAATGTGGAATATAAAAGTATAATACGAATACATAAGTATCTGTTGGTTAATTCTCAAGTGGGCCTTTTAAAATAATTCCTAATGAACTCTGAATATAAAGTAACAATGCAAAACTTGAGATATTCCCGTTAATATTTCAAAACGAGATATAATGTTACAGAGAAACTGGAAGAGTGGGGAGAAATAGAGCAAATTGTAGAATGAATGCACATTCTTCCTTCGATTTATATCAAGAATTATTCATACAGTAATAGATTTTGCCTAAAAATCAATATATTTGTTCGATCTGACTTTATTTCATTCAGACATCTCTCCTAGTGGGTCATTATAGACTCATCACACGCCGTACTAAAAATATATTCACATATATAGCTGATCAATGTTACGCACACAGAGAGGGGTGAAGGGAAGAGATGAGGAGTGAGTGAGCTAGCGTGGCGGAGAGAGGGGTAAAGAGGGTGAAAAGAGAAGGAGATGGAGTGAACGAAGAAGAAAGAGAAAGAGAGAGGTAGAAATAGAGAGGGGTGATATGCGGAGAATAAAAATGTGATTTATATTAAGAGCTTGTGGATGAGATAAAGTTATATGTAAATCACTCTCTAAAGAGGAATCAAAGAGGGAGGGAGATCGAGAGAGAAAGAAAGGTTTACCATGAGTAAGTCATACATAAACGAATATATATATATATATATAATATATATATATATATATATACCCATGTAGATCGATATTAACTTGACATCCTATATATATATATGTATATGTATATATATGTATATTATATATATATGTATATGCATATATATGTATATGTATGTATATGTATATATATGTATATGTATATATATGTATACATGTATATATATGTATATATGTATATATATATGTATATATATATATGTATATATGTATATATATATATATATATATAATATGTATATGTATATATGTATATATATACGTGTATATGTATACATGTATATATGTATATGTGTATATGTATATATATGTATATGTATATATATATGTATATATATATATGTATATATGTATATATATATGTGTATATATATGTATATGTATATATGTATATATATATATATATATGTGTGTAAATATATATGTGTATATATATAAATATATGTGTGTGTGTCAATATTTGATTTCGTAATAGTATTATAACTACGTAAAAATGCAATACGTATTGGAAGTTGATTGATTGGCAAAGAATCTTTAAACTTAATATTTTACCTTCCACTTAAAATAAGTCCAATCTAACGACGCCAATTCAGTGTATACTTTACCGGTTCCCATTTTTCTATTTCTTTGGTTTTTTTCATAATGTCATGGTAATAGTTCTTAGTAGATTTCGGATGCATATTGTCTACTCATCTTATGTAAATTCCGAGATTTATTATTTCAGTTTCACTGTTAGTTGAAAGCAATTAATAGATGAAGAATTACCAGAAGTGGAATGCAGATGCAACTAACTAACCTATCAGTACTCGGGGTCGTTACAATTCAACTGGTCTGTAAAAAAGAAATTCTTAGCCACATGTCTCTACCGTATGTCTATATACACGAGACGATGAATCGTTCCTCGGTTTGGGTAAAATAAAATACGCAGTTAACTGTGATTTTTGTCAGCATATACCCCCTCTAAGATCTACGCACTTATCGCCCCAGTCATTCATTTTTCTCAGTTCTGTATAAGAACTCGTCATGTTCGACCTTGAACTAGGCCAGTCACAATATCCTTAAAGCCAGAAACTTTAAAGAAATCTTGACCTGCAGAGTAGCCTGTGGTATACACTCCAGATGGATAATTAATATTTCTGAGGTGTCTCTCAATATGAAAGTGAGCCCGGATTCTATATTGTCCATTTTTTTGTATATATATAATATATATAATATATATATATATATATATATATATATATAGATATTTACACACACACATATATATGTATGCATATATATACATATATATTCATGTTATATATATGCATTTATATATTCATGTATATATGTCTATATATATATACATTTTATATATACATGTAATATATATATATATATATATATATATATGTATACTTTGATACTTTGATACTTTGATAGGTTTCGGCCATTATTGGCCCAGGCCATGTCTAACTTAATAGACCTGGTGAAGTCTTTCAATTCAGAATTTGGGCACTATGACCCACTCAAGTAGAGAGTTATTGTTTACAGAGACATATCCGGGTGTAGGGGGTTTATCCGGGATTTCTTGAAGGAATCTGTCCAAAGACTTCTTGAACCCTATAGGGTCAGTTTCTGTTTTAATGTGTTTTGGTGTAATGTTAAAGAGAGCGGGGCCAATTGAGGTGAAATAATTGTGCCGTATTGTTGTTATGAGATGAGAGTGCGATTTTTGTTTTGGGCGGATGGCACGGGGTCCAAGCCTTGGATGTACCTTAAAGGTGATGCCAACATCATTTGGGCAATGCTGATGGAATATTTTCCACATCATGCAGATGATGTAGCGCTCACGGCGACGTTGGAGAGAATAGAGTTTTAGCTTTTCTAGTCGACCCCAATAGTCGAGGCCTGTCATGCCATCTATCTTTTTTGTGATTGCCCTTTGAGGTGCTTCAACTTTTATGATACCTTGTATTGTGTGGGGAGACCACAGTGGACAACAGTATTCAAGGTGGGGTCGGGCAAAAGTGGAGAAGAGAAGGATAATGGTGTGGATATCTCTCGACTGGAAAGCTCTGAGAATCCAGGAACACATTCTGCAGGCCATGTCAACTTTGGTGTTTATATGAGTGGCCCAGCTTATGTTGTTGTCCACAATTACTCCCAGGTTTCTGATGTTGTTGGACGCCGCGAGAGTTTCACCTGAAGGAAGGGAGTATGGGAGTTTCAGGGCATCCTCTTTTCCAAAGTGGATTAGCTCAAATTTATCCTCGTTCAGCAGCATATTGTTTTTTTCTGCCCATTGGATAACAGCCAGTAGATCTGACTGAAGGCATGTCCGGTCACTCGCCTCATTTATGACCTTCTGTAGCTTGGAGTCATCTGCAAAGATTTTTATGTTGCTGTGCTTGATGATGTCATTAATGTCATTAATGTAAATGATGAAAAGAAGTGGGCCCAGCACAGTGCCTTGCGGAACGCCACTACTGACTTTGGCTGGGCTTGATTTTACCCCTTCAACTACAACATGTTGAGATCTGTCTGTCAGGAAACACTTGATCCATTTCAGTAACTTTCCAGAGACACCAATGTTGGATAGTTTTTTCAATAGGATCTTGTGATCGACCCAGTCGAAGGCCTTACTGAAATCAAGGTAGATGACATCGGTGTTGGAGCCCTCTCCCAAAGCTCTCAAAATGTCCTCAAAGTGATGCAGGAGCTGCGTTAGGCAGTCCCTTCCATTACGGAACCCATGTTGGTTGGAGATCAGCCGTCTATTGCATGCCAGAAATTGGGTTATTCGAGATCTCACCACCCTCTCAAATACCTTGATGATATGAGAGGTGAGTGAGATCGGACGGTAATTCACTGCAAGGGACTTGTTTCCCTTTTTGAAAACTGGGACAACAGACTGGAACAGAAGGTTTTTTGGAATATAGCCAGCATCCAGTGAGTTTCTCCACAGATTAGCAAGGGGAGATGCAAGTTGGTGTCGACATACCTTCAGGACATAAGCAGGGAACCTATCGGGGCCTACTGCTGAATTGTGTTTTATTTCGTTTATCGCCGCTAAGACATCAGGAGCACTAAACGTTATGTCCGATATAGTGTGTTGGGGGTTGACATCACTGATACAGCCCAGATCGGCCATATCAGGATTGCTGAAAACAGAGCAGTATTGTTTCTGCAGTATCTCGGCCATGGATTTGGCATTATCTTGGAGAGTGCCAGTTTCGTCAATTAGAGGAACTACAGTGGAGACAGTGACCCTGCGTTTCCTCGCAAATGAAAATAACACTTTGGGGTTGAGTTTGATTTTTTCAATGGCCCACTTCTTTTTTTCAATGGCCCACTTCTATATATTTATGTATACATGTGTGTATATATATTTATGTATACATGTGTGTATATATATAACGGCGTAAAGCTCAATATATATATATATATATATATATATATATATATATCTCGCACCATACGGGCTTTCTGCAAGTGGAAATTTCTATGTAAAAGAAAAGAAAAAAATAGAAAACATAAATCTGAAAGTTATTTGTGTCTGTATCTATTGGGGTTTTGAAGATTGTTTAATAAGTAAATCACAGTAGAAATAGCGTAGAAAGTGAATTAACAGTGTATTAAAACTTCGTAGCATATTGCATCCTAGAAATGTACAATTTCTACAACATATTTTACCCCCTGCAAGGAATGTACAGAAGCAATACTAACTGACATATGTGGGGCTTGATTACAGGGAAACACCAAATATGAAAAATCGAAAGCTGTTACATAATATAATTACAAACTGAAAAGTAGTACACAGAACACAAATGTTGTTTTTGTTTCATTTCTTTCTTTCAACATTGTTATGGGGTGTTAACTTTTATGTCTGTATTTCAATATAATACAATACTGTATGTGTCACTTTCAATGTTGTTCCTGTCATTTATTATTTAATTATTTATATTCGTCAAAATACTTAGAAAGATAATGAATTCACGTTCGCAAAGACATACCATAATTGAAATGTATAACGCTAATTATAAACTTCTGTTATGAGATATGCCAATAGAGATTTAGTCACCAGACGTTCAGATTTTTATATTATATAATTAAGGAGTTCCCCTATGAAAAGTATATCGATAAATAAACAAAGATTTTTATATCGATATTACGTTACACACACAAAGTATTGAATTATTTGATTGTTCATTTGTGTGTGTACATATAGACATATTAGCATGTGTGAATGTACGTATATACACATATATCTATACAAAAATATAGAAGAGGCATATATACGTGAACCTTATGTATATAACTATAAACGAATGCAACTGTCGAGAATTTGAGACATGATCAATAATGTTCATTCGTTTTAAATGTATTGTTCAATTGTAATAGAAAATAGGCTTTAAAATGATATATTATCAAAACACAGGCACACACAAACGTGTCTGTATATATATATATATATATATATATATATATATATGTATGCATATGAATATATGCATATATACATGTGTATATATAAGTATATATTATGTATACACACATATGTATATATATATATATATATATTAGTGTATATATTAACCAACATAATTGAATTCTCTGCCATCGATCCATAATGTAAGAATATAAGATCTTTAAAAATAATATTATTTCACGCAAAGCGAATATAATTCGAATATATAATACCACAGTGTATTACTAAAAAAAAAAGAAACTTTCTTTGCAGGTCACCGTAATAATATGCTTGCTATGCTGAATGAAATCGATTGTATATAAAATTTCACTATACTAAAATCTCGGTTAAATTACGCAAAATACAGGTAGCTTACTAACGTTTAGTTTTGTTGATAGAAGGGTATTATGTCTGTTAATTCGTTGGTTTAGAAATGTTCGGTATCTAGATGAAAAGAGAATATATTCGGGTATCGTAGACTAGTACGGAAGGATTTTGTATTTATTAAGTACACTCTCTCCGTTTTTGTTTGTACCTTATAATTCTGAGACCATATTAACATTGAACGCAATAACCACACATTTACCGTAGTAAAGGAACGGACATACATAAAACTAAAAACACACACAAACTCTCATATACACACACGTGTACACACATATAATTAGTGTGTCTGTGGAATTATTGAATGTGATATTAATACACACATTGAACCCCGATGAAATTTTTTTTAAATACTGGTAACACTACCGGATTATCCCACTCCATATCCAGAAAATAAATCCATTTGACTTTATTCAAATTTTAGCAAACGTTTTAATTGATCGTACAAAAAAGAGTTGGTGGCAAAGTATGTTTTTCATTATGGAGTTCAGGAGTATCTGCTTCAAGCCACCCGGTTTTAAATAAGGTGTGTGAATATATAAAATATATTAATGAGTGCTGAAAAAGCTTAAACATATTAATTAGGCTAACCACTTCAGTGCTAATCAAAATTAGTATCCTTTTATATCTGTGCTTTGATTAAGGACGGCTTGTCCTTAACAAATTTCAAAATGCTCCGTCAAATGAAAGTAGTTTTTTTTTTTAATTTAAGGTTTCTTAGCATTAATTACCGTAAGATTGATATAAACTATTAGAAGTGTATGATTCATGAACCTAAATGCTTAGTACGGATTTTCAAGTTATAATCAATGAGCAGGTATAATTATATTGATTTTATAATTACATCTATGAAAAAAGCTCGCAAAACGTTATATTTAGACGTGTGTGAGAAAAATCAGAATATGAATCATTAAGACAATATTGAAATGTATATATTAAATTATATAATTTCAATGTTTTCGATAACATACCTTTTGCATCCTCACATCAATGGGAGAGTTACTAGTAAAAACCGAATTTAAAATTTATACATTCAGTTACTTGAAATATATTGTTATGTGAATAAAGGAAAGTGAATATATGAAAGATTGAATTTTTGCACAATGTAAAAAATATATATAACTGCCTGAACAACGGTGTTCGTGCATGGAATAGGTATATGTTGAACTCAGCTAAATGCGATGTCGAATATCAGTTGAAGGATAGGGAGGTATTCCTGTGTTTTGAAAGAATACATTTAGCGCGTTTCCAATTGCTGCTACATGTTCTGCAACTACCGCACTCTCAGAAATGCATACTTTTCAATAAATCAGGCAAACTAATCGATCATTGTAGCTGGAATATTTTCTCGAGATAATTAAGTAAAATTAAGCTATTAGTAAAATTAAGCTATTAGTTCTGCCGCTTCATATCGTATGGACTTGAAAATAATTAAAAACAAATAAAAGTAGATTGAATACTTTTGTTAAAATAATATTATTATTTGAACAAGAATTTAATTATTTTTCAGTGGAAAATAAATCATTGTTATGATTTAAGGCAAGCGAACCATTTAATGTTAACACTAGTTATCCTCTGAGCGTTTATTTGACGTGTATTTTTCAAATATTAGTTTTTTTCCTTTTTTTTTTCATACAAAACGTTGCTGATTGAGTGGTGGCTGGTAGAATACTAATCCAGAGCACAAAATGAGATCAGTCACACTATGATTTTCTTGTTCATATTTTCTTGGCACTACTAGGCAAATAGCAACTTCCATCTTTATGGAATTATGTCTACTTTTATACAGAGACTTAAGTGGACTACCACAAAATAATATACACGCAAACACAGATATATATTTACACACACGCGCGCGCGCACACACATAGAGAGACAGACACAACTACACTCATATATACATACGTATAAATTACACACACAAACACACACAGACACACACACACATATATATATATATTATATGTAAGGTACAAATACGTGGATAATGTAACATAGGCACATATACGACATGTACGTGTATGCACACCCATGCATTTAAACATATAATCGATTTGCAAAACTGATAGATACTCTCAGAGATATTGTGCGTGAGTGTGTCTATATACATACATACATGCACACATATATACATAAATAGCCCGTCGTGCATATGTATATATTTGTATGTATGTATGTAGGTGTATATGTTTGTGTGTCTGTGTTTGTACCCCCAACATCGCTTGACAACCGATGCTGGTGTATTTACGTCCCCGTTACATAGCGGTTCGGCAAAACAGACCGATAGAATAAGTACTAGGCTTACAAAAACTAAGTCCCTGGGTTGATTTGCACGACTAAAGGCGGTGATCCAGCATGGCCACAGTCAAATTACTGAAACAAGTAAAGGGGTATTTACCTGCAATAGAATTCGTACCATGTTATTATTTATTATCAGCTCCGAAAGCAATTTCAATATAAATCATTTCAACCTTTCTGTGACTCTTTTCATGTCTATCCATCCTTCGTCTATCTATATACTAAACACTTATAGGACAGACTGGCATATCATATTAGGATAAATGCGGTACTACATTTAGTCTGACCAGGGCTAACGAGGTTAAATAGTCACCGAACCACCTTGCTATTGTGTGAGGAATATTCAGACAATTTTTTTGTGTCATATAGTTGAGACATTCGCATAAATATATATTGATTGATTGATTGATTCTAGTTTCAGCTTATGAGCTGTGGCCATGCTGGGGCACCGCATAATACTGGCAATGAGATGAGTCGTTGTATTGTGAAAAGAGAGAAAAATGTGTCTCACTTGGATGTGCAATTATTATATTGACTCATTTTATGAATTCTTTCTCTTCACTTTTAAATTCGATAAGTAGTCTACAAGCTTTCAAGAGAGAGAGAGGTTGTATATGAGTGTGCGTGCGTAAATGTGTGTGTGTCTATATAGAGCTTGTATCTTCTCTAAACGCAAATGTGACTAAAAACATTCAGTCGCTTCATGTACCAAGTATTTCCGAGGCCAAAAGAAAATCCGATTAGGTGTTGCTCATCATCCTTCAGGCAGTTCCACTCCGCTCCACAATATCCTAGTTGAAAATAATGACTAGTCATTGTTTATTTCATCCTAATTTCAGCTGTACAACTTCCTGTCTCTTCCAGACTCTATATCTGTTTGATATACCTCACTTAATTTATTTCCTGGCGTTGAAGCTTCTTATAAACAACATTCGTAACATTCATCAAACTAGTAAACAAAACCTACATATGATGTCTTCTTACAACAATCAATTTGAAAGATTTTTCCAATGTGATCGTATCCACTGCTAACATATGGATGGATGGAGTAACTTGTACGATCAAATCTTATTAAGTATTAGTTTCGCTTTTAGGCTATAGGCTGACGAAAAACGTGCGATGGAAATTGTGTAATAGTATAAGACCTTATAAGTATAGCATTTGAATTATTCAGATAATATTTGGTATCTCCTGGTAATGAGATATTTTATTTGTTATTTACCAGATCTTAGAAATGTTTGTTCCAATTCTTGTTACTTGCGTTTAAAATGTGTCCCATCGTTATGAGATACACTGTATATATTTCGTTTTAAAGAAGCGGGGGGGGGGGGGCGGAGTTATGTCATATATAGGCCATTATAGTATTTTGATTAGTACATATGATCCCTGTGCGAAAATGCACTCTTCTTTATTTAACCATTACTTTGAAAGATTATAGTATTGAATTCAATGCTTTCTGTACTTCTAATATGGATACTATTCAAGTGTTTCAGAACAACGATATCCCGAAAATTGTCATCCATTCATAGAATCTTCTATAACTTCTCCGAAGTAACACGATTGAATAGGAAGCAGAATAATGACTGATCTTTGAATCCTGTATATTCTTTAAGAAAACAACTATAAAATGTGATTTGAGACATTATCATTCAAAACCTTGGTGCTTCGGATTTATTCATTGTTACTGAAAGTCGACAAATATGTCCTTTCAAATACTTTGCAAACTGATAATGGAGGTATTTCTATAGTACACAATTTCTCAGAATTTTTGACCAATACAGAGTTCAACTGATCAAGTTCTATTAATAATTATGCTAAAAGAAGCAAACAAATTACGGATTGCTGTCCTTCGTGGTGTGCTAGAAAGACAATTATTTCTTTATCTTATATCATGCACTTGTGAGCTATACTCTCGCTGATCATAGGTTTCGAACGGCCGAATCACTGGCTCACTCCATTATCAGAGTAACACCTGACACATCGTCCATTAAATGCTATATTTTATGAATTTCTTAAAGTTCCTCTTTCGAAATAAGGAGAACAAAAGCTTATGGAAAATGTTCATCTCTGAATAAAAAAATTAATAATTTCAAGCAATTACGCACATCTCAGCTCCTATGCAAAATTCATATTGTACTTGTTTCCTTAGCATGTTAGTCCAACCATGAAATTAGCGATAATATTCTGAACAAAATTCCTCTTCCCGTTCAGAGATTCGAACAAGTATTGCTAGTTATATTTTCTATTCCTTATAGTGACCACCAGTGAAATTTTAATCAAGTAATGATATATCACACGTGACATTAAGTTCGCTTAATGTTATAAAGGGCCCACGCATGAATTTGCCTGTGTGTGAGTGTGTGTTTATGTTTGTATTATGAATTTATTAGCCGAGGAAAAGTATTGGAGGAATTGGATAGCAGAGGCGGTGTGTATTCTACAAAGATTATTTTATCAGGTAAATTAAGCAAAAAAAGAGAGTCAAACAACCTAAAATACAGCTTTCTAAACTTGTCTTTTTCAGACAAGCAGCTTGCATTTTATTACCAAAGAGTAAATATAACTTGGTATACGGGCGATTAATGGCCTAGGTATCACTGGTCAAACGTGAAACGTGTACAGTGCGCTTGAACTAGTTTTTGTAACACAAATAGCGAGGAAGTGAAGAATTGTATTGCAGAGGCAACTTCAGCTCACTCTCCTGGTTCGTGAACAACGCATACAAAGTCATTTAAACTCAATAAAAATATTCGCCTTCTTTTATGACCTTTCGTATTGCCTTCACGTACATATTTCCATTTCTTAACTTTCATAATCCTGGGCTAAAACAAGATTGTTCGTGTATGTTCTATTGTTGACCTTCAACAAAAAATTATTGTTACCTAAAATGGATTATTTATACTACTTCTGGGATATTGTTTCTATTACACTTACGAACAACTTAGACATTAATCCAAAAGAAAAACCGCTACTTTTCTGCCAAATAGTAATACTGGAAATCAGCGTCAGAGTCGCAGACGTACTCTTTTCGTCTGTATATTTACTTGAACGGTATTTCCTCGCGTGATCTATCAATAAGTTTATTTCCCTATGACCTTATAATTGATGGATGTTTCTCATACCATATCAATGAGAGAACTACTGAAAATGAACAAGCATACGATCATAGCTACAGCACTAACCACTATGGCCTATTGTTCCACCAAAGTGTAATATAGCAAAGAATTAGATTTTCACCAATATTGTATTTACATACGTTGACTGCAGATATTAAAGAGGGATATATAGTGAGAGATTGTTCTAATTACAACCTTACCACAATAAAAAACATCACAACAGTTGAAGTATCAATGAAAGATATAACAACCACAATTAAATCGCTTTAATCACAAATTGGTGTAAAAAATTGCAACTTCAACGATACCGTAATCGATAATAAAAGCGATATGATTTACGCTGGTTCAACCGGCTATAAGCAATAGTCAAATACGCATCCGGCAAAAACGATTAACCTTAAAAGGACTATATTAAGTAAAGCAGTGGCAGAAACCATTACTCTGAGAAAAAAAACTACAGCAGAATGTGATAAACAACATTAATCGTTTAGGGCTCACCTTCGCCCACCAACAACAACAAAAGGAGGCAAAATATTATCGTAATAATTTACACTGCTATTGACACCCTACATTTGTCTATATTTGTGTTTACACTTATGTGTATTATGCATGCATACATTATATATGTGCGTGTGCATGTTTATATATTGTTGACAACATAAGTATTTATAAAGTTTCGAGACAACGGGAAATAATTCATTTTCGAAGAGTGAATCTTTATGTTAGTTAGTTAGTTAGTTAGTTAATTTTTGGCTCAAAAAGCAAAAAGCAAGGCCATGTAGGGGGACATGGAGTTATGTACAGGGTGGTGTTCATGTAAAGAGTTCAGGCCACTTGTGGATAAGGGAGACTTTGAACCGAGCGGTCGTCGGCATCTTCACCATATTGTCCGGCAGCTTATTCCAGCTTATTCTCAGTATTATGTACATAATACTGAGAATAATAGCATATAAATATTTAGATGAAAACCTTTTCTGTATAGAATAAGTCAAAGGTCGCCTTTATAGATATGAACTGGTTAATAGTATTGTTTGACAGTGAATCAATACCTTCAATATACAAGGCACATCTAATAAAATAAGAATAAGAATAAACGAAGTATCATAAGTGAAAACATTTTCCTATATAGAAATACAAAAACGTAATACCTGCACTAATCCAGAAAGAATATTCTGAACATAATTCCTCTTCTCTTAAATATAGAACTTCACGCGTCTGGTTTATTGCGTCCAACTATGGTCGCTTCAGAGGACAAACATCCATCAAATGAAAATAATGTACAAACGAGTGAAATTCTAAGTCCTCCAAATGGGTAGCAAGATATCCTTATCTCTGGTTCTGAATGATCTACCCAGCTTGTTGCATGTACAGTATTACTATCTTGGTTATATGCACATGAAATTTTGCATGGAAATTAAGAAAGGTCATTGATACAATTTTCGTCGGAAAGTATCAAAATTATGAAGTTTGTGCTGTATATTTAAACATTCCTATATTGCCGCGTGTGTTCAAAATCGTGAATAATCAAAGCAAAACTTGAAGTTATCAACTAATATGGCAAAAATTTCTTATATTTTTGTATATTTACTCATTGAGATTTGTCGAAAGCCGGGCTTTTTCAGTTAAGGTCGTTCATATTTTGTTTGGATGTAACGGATTTCTGTATCACAGGAAATGAAAGAAACTCCCCACCAGGCTTCATTTTCTTTAATTATAAACAGAAAGAGACACCATTCATATATCTGTAGATGTTTTGGGAGGGTCATTCTCTCTTTGTGCCTTATGACTTAACAGACTCGCCGGTTCGATTTCCACTCATTTACTCTTTACTCTTTTACTCTTTCACTTGTTTCAGTCATTTGACTGCGGCCATGCTGGAGCACCGCCTTTAGTCGAGCAAATCGACCCCGGGACGTATTCTTTGTAAGCCCAGGACTTATACTACCGGTCTCTTTTACCGAACCGCTAAGTGACGGGGACGTAAACACACACCAGCATCTGTTGTCAAGCAATGCTAGGGGGACAAACACAGACACACAAACACACACACACATACATATATATATATATATATATATATATATATATATATATTATATATATATATATATATATATATATATATATATATATATACATATATACGACAGGCTTCTTTCAGTTTCCGTCTACCAAATCAACTCGTAAGGCATTGGTCGGCCCGGGGCTATAGCAGAAGACACTTGCCCAAGATGCCACGCAGTGGGATTGAACCCAGAACTATGTGGTTGGTTAGCAAGCTACTTACCACACAGCAACTCCTGCGTCTATTTATTTACTTATTTACGTATTTTTTATAAAATTTTTTGTTGAGTCTTGCAACATTTTCAATAGTCGTCGACTCTGTCCGTTAACAGATGCAACACAAATTTTAAAGAAAACAAATAATTAAATGAATGGAAATGGAATCGGCGAGGGTGTTAAGTAATAAGACATTAAAAGAGAATGACCCACCCCAAACTTAATAACATATGCTTCAATACACGAATTCACATACATAATCTTGCAAACCAAGTACAAAAACGAAGTAATTATGCGCTTAATTATTTAAATAAATAAATATTGAATTAACTGTAGGCGCTTCTTATAATTGTGGGGCGGGAACATAACTGATTGACCACACAGGCTCTATCTCCGATTCCTTCGTAAGGCTTCTATTTTTTTTATATCTATTTATCATGTGTGCTTATTTGTATTTGTAAACATATGTACTGTGTGTGTACATAGACACATATGGGTAAGCGCGCACGCACACACACACATTATATTATATAGAAATCTGTTGATTCACCAGAAAACATATGTTATAGGACATAATATAAATGAAGAATATTCTTCAATACAACTCCAAGGCTCCGATTTCATTTCGTATTTCCTAAAACTATTCAGACACTAGATATGTCAAGAGAAATCCAGGATCCTTCTAAGAGCTCATGATCGGAAACGTAACTTTGAGTACTAGAGATCGGAGCCTTTCAGATATAATGCATTATATATTATATATATATATATATATATATAATATATATATATATATATATATATATATATATATATATTATATATATATATATATATATGTGTATGTATGTATGTAAATGCATGTGTGTATGCATGTATATATATATATGTGTATATACAAGAAAAAAAACAACAAGAATGGATTAGTTGTTCAGTACAATTGTTTCATACGAA
>NC_043003.1:111031287-111133787 GCF_006345805.1 Octopus sinensis | reverse complement strand
CAGAAGACCTTCTATCCCAGTCTGTTGTCCGAGTTTTCAAAAAAGGAAACAAATCGCTTGCCGTGAATTACCGTCCAATCTCACTCACCTCTCATATCATCAAGGTATTTGAGAGGGTGCTGAGATCGCGTATGACTCACTTCCTTGAGAGTCATAATATGCTGAACCCCAACCAGCATGGATTCCGTAATGGGAGAGATTGCCTGACGCAGCTACTGCATCATTTTGATGACATTTTGAGAGCCTTGGGAGAAGGTTCCAACACTGATGTCATCTACCTTGATTTCAGCAAGGTTTTGACAGGGTTGATCATAAGATCCTTCTGAGAAAGCTGTCCAATATTGGTGTCACTGGAAAGCTGCTGCAATGGATCAAGTGCTTCCTGTCTAACAGAACCCAACATGTTGTAGTCGAAGGAGTGAAATCCAGCCCAGCCAAGGTCAGCAGTGGTGTCCCACAAGGCACTGTGTTGGGCCCACTTCACTTCATCATCTACATAAATGATATTACTGACACCATCAAACACAGTAACATCAGAACCTTCGCTGATGATTCCAAGCTCCAGAAGGTCATCAATGGCGTGGATGACCGAATAAACCTTCAGTCAGACCTACTGGCTGTTGTCCAATGGGCGGAAAAGAATAACATGTTGCTAAATGAAGACAAATTTGAACTGATCCAATTTGGAAGGGAGGACGCTCTGAAACTCCCATTCTCTCTTCCTTCTGGAGACATTTTCATGGCATCCAACAACATCAGAGACCTGGGAGTAACAGTGGACAACAACATAAGCTGGGCTACACATATAAGCAGCAAAGTTGACATGGCCCGCAGAATGTGTTCCTGGATTCTCAGAACCTTCCAGTCGAGTGATTCCCACGCTAATATCCTTCTCTTCTCCACTTTTGCCCGACCCCACCTTGAATACTGCTGTCCACTGTGGTCTCCTACACAAAACAAAATATTATGAGAATTGAAGCTCCCCAAAGGTTAATCAAAAAAGATAGATGGCATGTCAGACCTTGACTACTGGGGTAGACTAGAGAAGCTGAAATTGTATTCACTCCAACGACGCCGTGGAACGCTACATTATCTGTATGATGTGGAAAATATTCCATCAGCACTGTCCGAATGATGTTGGCATCACCTTCAAAATGCATCCAAGGCTTGGACTACGTGCCATCCGTACACAACAAAAATCTAAATCGCATCACATAACGACAATACGGCACAACTATTTCACCTCAATTGGACCCGCTCTCTTCAACATTACACCAGGACACGTCAAAAAAGAAACTGACCACACAAAATTAAAGAAGTCTTTGGACAAATTCCTTCAAACAGTACCGGACAAACCACCCACACCCGGATATGTCTCCGCAAACAATAACTCTCTGCTCGAATGGGCCTTGGTGCCCAAATCCTGAACTGAAAGACTTCGCCAGGTGGTGCTATTAAGTTAGACATGGCCTGGGCCAATACTGGCCAAAAACTTTCTAAGTTATTCTAAGTTATAAGTTATAATATATATATGTATATAATATATATGTATATATATATATGTGTATATATATGTAATATATATATATGTGTATATATATATATGTATATATATATGTATGTATATATTATATGTATTATATATATATATATGTATATATGTATGTATATATATATAATGTACATATATATGTGTATATATATATGTAATATATATATATATATTATATATATATATATATATATATTATATATATATATATATAATATATTATATATATATATATATATATATATATATATAAATAATATTTGTTTGTATGTGCTTCTGTGTTTGTAGGCCCGCCCTCTCTTGAGAACCGATGTTTGACAAAGCAAACCGACAGAATAACTACTAGTCTTACAAAGAATAAACCCTAGGGTCGATTTCAGCGCCTGAAGGTGGCGGTCCGTTATAGCCACAGTCACGTGACCGAAATATGTAAAACGATATAAAAATACTATGCCATTTTTAATCTCGACTAACGCTAGGTATCTCTGCTAGTGTATATACAGAGATTTATTAATGCTTATATATACATATACACACATATATATGTATATATGTGTATGTATGTATATATGTATGTATGTACGTGTGTGTGTTAATCTTTGTATGTCATTCTGTCACACTGTGTGTACGTGCGTATGTGTGTGTGTATCTGTGTGCGTTGTGTGTGGGTCTCTCTCTCTCACTTCCTCTGTGTTTATGTCTCTCATTCTCTCCATATATATATATATACACACACATACACTAGTCATTCTGTTACTTTTTCTTTGGCTACCACGAACTGTGGACAAGTGTTTTGCTCCTGACTTTCCCCATATGTGACTGGTATAATTCAGTCGAAAACACACAATTATTTTAATCCATCTATCAATTTATGTATTACTGATCTGTTGCCGCTTACAGTCTGTCTTAGAGTTATTATTAGCATTGTTTCGAAAGGACTTCTTCACGAGTTTCCTCCGTTCTCGCATATGAGATTTATGTTTCTTTTAAAGTGATGTTATAACAACTATGTACCATGTAAACCTGTGCTGTTCTATATATTTTTCAATCATTTGACTTTAGACCACTCAATACTTACTGTCTACAGCAGATTGAAGACAAAACAAGTATAGTTATAAACAACTTGTGTGGTAGAATGAACCTCTTCGTTTACTCTGTTCAACTCAGGTCCACAAAGGCGTAATGATCATATTTAAGGGATGGTGTTGTTACATTTCACGCAAGCAAAAGAAGAGACGTTCGACTAATTAATATTCATTGCTAACGATATTCTTTCTCCTTTTTCCTTTTCTTTTCAATCAATATAATAATTTTCTTTGAAAGTGCCTGGTCTCCTACATCTGTCACTGAGGAATCTGTGACACACTCGGCATTTTCATTTCTCATCACTTTCAATCTATTCAATACCCACTGCTCTGTACTCACTATTATGCCCATCCTTATCGCCCAGCCCTCTTGTATCTTCCATTCGCTTCTGTATTTTCCTGCACTATTTTCCTGAACTACTGAAGTTTAAACAGAATATTAATAGCCAAAATTGCGTAGATGTAGTATGGTAGTAGAAGATCCTGGATGCTGCACTTTCTATTTTACGCAATAAATAAATGTATTCTTTTTATGATTAGTAGCTTAGTAGAAATAAGACTGAAATTTATACCGATATAGGTATAAAATTGCCATAGATAAATGATACGGAGTACTTAAAAATTATATTTCCCTCTTCTAATTTTACAATAATGGAATATTTTGTAGCATATTTCCGAAGGAACAGACATTAAATCTGTGGAGATGTATTTAAATCGTCGTTAGGATTTTAAAAGACCAACATAAAATGGTTTATTGTTTGCTCATGTGCCGGCTACACTCTGTTTATTTTCCTTGTAATTGCATCTTCATAACTATATTCAACCGAGTATTGATCCTCAGCGGTCAAATCATGTCCCCTACTTCTCTCGTCAGTTCAAAGCTTTTAAGCTATAATGAGATTTTAATGCTCCATCTCTCTCTCTCTCTCTCTCTCTCTCTCTCTCTCTCTCTCCCTTTATCTCTCTTTCTTCCTATCACTATGTCTCTCTCTCTATTTACCGTTTTTCTTAATGTTGATTTTTTTTAATCAATAGTATCTTCGCTGATATTGAACACTTATAATTCTTTCTCGTAATACTTTTGACTACCTAGTTTAGGTTTTATTATTAAGCTTTTCTTTTGTTATTTTTGCAATGCTCTTATGCTCTCTCTCTCTCTCTCTCTCCGTATATATATATATATATTATATATATATATATAATATATATATATATATATGTGTGTGTGTGTGTATGTATATATATGTGTGTATATATATATATATGTGTATGAATATATATATATATATATATATACACGTATATATGTATGTTTATATATACGTATATATGCATATATATATATATACATATATATAAATTAATATGTATATGTACACACACACTTGTATATGTATATATATATATATATATGTATATGTGTGTGTGTGTGTGTGTGTGTGTGTGTGTGTGTGTGTGTGTGTGTGTACATATATATTTATTCATTTTCAGACAAGCAGAGAGTAAAATATATTTTTCATATAATATAAGCTTTTTTTATCATCTCAGTATTTTCGAAGGCAGCGGATGATTTGATTTTAATAAATTGTATATGGTTTTATATATTTTCTCTATTTGCATATAGTAGAAATTTCCCACCGGTAACAACATTGTATACTCTAATTCTTAATGCAATATTAAACTGGGTTGATTAACGGCCAAATAATTTTACATTAGATATAATTTTCCAGAATATGTTTTATATTTGGTATGACTAATGTACTTATAGCATTTATTTTCGTGTAGCAATAAATTCTGTATTTAGTAATGGTATAACACCTGGAAATAAAGTTATCGTCAGGAGGATTTGAATTCTAATTACTAAGGGCTGGAACGAAGTACCATAAGGTATTTTCTCTGTCATACCCCTAAATTATATGTTTTGTTTCGTGCTCGACCAAATCTACTTTTCCCCATACTAGCAATAAAATTTAAACTACATCTAGCAGTAAAAACTTGGTCTGAGATTTCCAGGATTTTGAAGAAAAAGGAACCGACCCTTTCTCTACTATTGTTCTGAGGTCTGATTTGACCCGGAGTACTTGCAGCACTGACGGTTCTAGGTACATTCTAATAGGCATGATTCGTGAGTTCCTTGTGAGTTAAAAGTGACAGAAAATCAAGTAGTAGGTTCCCTCGGGCTGTCACTTGCTCTCTCTGACACACGCCGGCAACTCAAGCGTAGATGGACGTCTCTGAAATTCTAATGCAGTTTGCCTAAGATAATACAACTCCGGTGTAAAACCTAGAACTTCCTGGTCACTGCAGATACGTATCTCTGTTGGCCTACTGAGCCAATGTCGTCAGACTTCAATGAATATATAATAGATGAATTTGCGTTGACTGTAATTTTAAAACTACTAAGTACTGTCAAGAAAAAAAGCCTTACAAGGCCAAGGATCGGTTTATATGGCCATTTGAGGCCGGGCCCATCTTCATGGTTTTCGGCCACGCAAAGAAAATGTCACAATGACGACGACAACGAAGATGATGACGACCACCACCACCACCACCATCATCATCAATAATTAAGGAGTGAACATGCTTAATTTATTTTTGTTTTTGCATAGATTTTATTTTGCATATCTTTTATCGTATTCTTGTGTTCTTTAATAATTGTCCCTCTTATTCATTTATTTCACTGGCTAACTGTTTTAATGTTAAACTTTTGTAGAAATTAATTTTCTTATTAAGTTTTCTTCAAAATTATGATCATACATGTTTCTACACTTTTCCATCTGAGCTGTATTTTTTGCGTTCTACAGCTCAGCTTTATATTCGTACAGCTTTTAACAATCCGTTTGCAGAATACAAACCACAATCTTTCTATAATCCCCACACATATAGCTGGTATAGGTAAACATACGTTTTACGATCATAACAGATACAAAAAAACAATACGCAAAGACACTTCGAAGATTAATCTTCTTTCTGGATTTGTACAGATATTACATTTTTGTATTTCTATATAGAAAAATGTTTTCACTTATGATACGTTTATTTATTAAAATATTATCAATCAGTTCATATCTAAAAAGACGACCTTCGACGTATCCTATGCAGGAAGGTTTTCAAACAAATATTTATATTCTATTATTCTCAATTTTATGTACGTAAATGTCCACTCTTGGAAAATGAATTATATCCCGTTGTCTCGAAACATTATACACATTTATGTTGTCAACAATATATAAAAATGCACACGCACATATATAATGTATGTATGCATAATACTCATAAGTATTAACACAAATATAGACTTTTTTTATAGTTTCAATAGCAGTGTAATTTATTACGGTAATATTTTGCCTCCTTTTTACTGTACCATTTATATAGTAACTACCACCAATTTTCTATTTATCAATATCACTGATTTCAAATTTTAGCAGAAGGTTACATTTTCGGGTGAGTGTGTAAGTCGATCTCTTAATTAGACTCCAGTACTGAAGCGGCAACTATTTTATCGACCCCGAAATGGGTCAGTGAAAACGGGCGAAATGCTTAAAAGCATTTCGACCGTCGTGTTAAATAAGGCTCGCCGCCTTATTTATCATTAATACTATTTATCATTCAAATTAATTATACTTTCGAATTATATGTAGCATATAAACAGCAACCCTGTACTTTTCTGTTTGGTTTATCCGTCAATTTCATCTTTGTCAGGTGGAAAAAAATTACACGTTAGACTTTTCTGTTTTTTGGTGCTTTTTGTAATGTCGAATATGAGAAAATTCGATGCAAATGGTTTGACGTATTTTGGGGATTGTTTCAATTCACGATGATCTCTTTCACTAAAATATATGAATAAATAAATATAAAGGAAACTTTGTGGCTATAGCAGCCATACAGGAATATATTGTGTAAATGTACAATATTATAAGACACCATTATTGATAGTATTAGAATGTAAGTTACAATTCTTTTGCCTATGTTATATATACACAATGAATATGTATGATATTGGTACATATAATTCTAGTAGAAACTGTCGTTCCTCGCTGAAAAGGAGGGGGGTGATTTTAGGGAAATTTATAAGCTATTTCTCTTAGATCGAGTGACCACTGTGAATGGCATAGGCGACCTTCAGATTTATTAAGCATGCAGCACTCAATATCCTGCGGGATATAATAATTACAGGCAATCCAGTTTAGTCGCAGAAATTTAATCGTCTTTAACAGCAGCAAACTGCTACGACGCACAAAGTTGGCTCAGATAATATTTCTATTCGTTAGGGAAGTATTAGTAAAATTAGCAAATTAATTACATTCAAATCCGATTAATAATAGCATGATAGGAAATGCAAAATTTCAGAATTTGATTTTGCAAATAAAATTAGTTATGATTTACAAATAAAGTCATACCATGTATTTTTATTGAGCTGTAGTGATTCAATCTAAAGTGTATAATATGCATTTGCATTTTGTTAATCAAATAACATTTATAGCACAGGAAAGGGACATGAAAACCTTGAATCTTGCTTCAAGCTAGCCATGCAGTAGTTCAGGGCGTGCTGAATCATTGATAGAAACAGCAACATAAAATAAAGTTGTTAGGAACATAAGATCAAATGGAATGCGATATTTGACCGATGAGTGAGGCTTAGTACAGTAGTTCGTCCTGCAGCAAATTGACACACCGCTCCCAACTATAATACCATATCATAAATTTACGCACTATTGCCGTTCCTTCTCCTCTACATATTATACACACATATGTAGCTGAATAAATGCGATTAAAACAATACATGCTAGTAGCCATGAACTGAATGACTTGTATCGAACATCTGACCATTTAAAAACATCTGGGACTAGACACTAACAACAAGGATATGCTGTATATGGACATTAGTGATTAGATGTCTATTTTATTCTCAGTGTAGCTTTTAAAATCGAGGTTAATTCTCTTTTCCCTCCATCAAAATAAATACTCTTTTTCTTATCCTACTATATATACACTCTTACATCATTTGTACAAACAATGTACATAAGACATAAATTTTGTTAATTGCAAACTATATGTCTAAACTAATGCATTCCGAATTTATCTCACTTTTTATTATATGATTGAAAAATAATGATAAATCAGTGTTTTAATATTCCCGTAACATGCACACGTTTATTCCATGCAGAAAGCCAAAATTTGCTCTCCAGACACAAGGTCAATTTCTATTACGTCAATAGATTCCATTGTTTTCTCACAACGAACAATTATTCGAACAATTGTAGACTTTGTAATCTTTATAATTCGTAGATATTTGGCGGACTGCGAGTCGTTTGTAAATACGTGTTAAAGATGATATAGGCAGTTTAGTAGATTTCACTTAAGGCATAATAAAGCCATGTGTCTATAGCTTTAAACTGATAGAGACCCAATAATTGAGAAACGAAATCAATGATAGAACGGCAGATAAATATTTGTATAGGATTTTTCTTTACATTCGTCTACGCAACCACATCCACATATAGGAATATAACCATTGTGGCTCATCCAAACACACATACATGCACACACACACATACGCAAACATACACACTCACACTCAGACATTCGTAAGCATATATGTATGTGCGTAGCTGCGTATGCATGTTACAAGATCATACTGGTTTCATAGTGCTTCTTCCACTAAAGCAGATGTATATTCGATTAACGTTTTGTGGAAATAAATCTTGAAGGTAAATCTTTTTGTGGAGCTACATCTTGAGAGCAAAATCAGTTCGAGTTCATAGCATCATTACACATGGCAAAGAATTTAACAACAGCAGTGAGACGCGCCCAAAATTATGATGTCCCTTTTAAAGTTGTATACGGAAACATTAGCTCACGTTGTTAGAGGAAATCTACCTAAACTTTTGAGTTTGAAAGCAGGAGGTACACAGAGGTACGTGATTGTTCCTGCCATGTGTAACTTCTTCCATATGGGTGCGATCTCAACGTTATGTCGAAGATCGAGAACATATGTAGGAATTAGAAGTTTCAATCAAACTCGAACCAAATCGGGACCTTATAGTAACAGTATGCTGCTATAGCAACTGTATATTGCAGGCTAAAATAGGTAATGAATGCTCAACGTATGTAGTATCGATGTGTGTGAGTTTAGTTTTGCGTTAGACAGAATGAAAAAAAGAAAGTGAAAGCACAAAAAATGCACGCACAAAATATTTTATAGTGATAACCGTTTGTGCAACAGAAGTAATATTCTTTAGTTAAATAAGCAGTACAAAACTAAAAGACGACTAGTGACAAAGAACGTAATATCTTTCTGTCAATAGCGTCCTCTTCATTGTCGAGTTTCATTCATATTTAATGGAAATAGGCATACATTCATACAAGCCATATATATATATACACCCATATATTATATATACATAGTTATGTTGACATAATCGTTGACAATCCTAATTTTACTGTGGATACTATTTCTTTATCATACTGAATGTTCACAAAACACTCTTGACATGAAACAGGCTTGGTTTCGTTACAACATCAAGTACCGACGAACCAAATAAAGAACATGAACCTGTCTCAATGAGACCAACATGCAACCAACTGGTAACATATATACATGTTATGATATATATAAATAGATGAGTGTATTTTTGCCTTGTTAACAATTAACACGGAAATAATAAATAAATAGTTACCAGGGTAGCAAAAAATCTCACAAGTAAAGAGATTGTAACTCCTTGTTTATAAAGGTAGAAATGTTGTGTTTACGTGGAATGTTTTGTATAATATATGAATAAATAAATGGAGTTTAACGCAGGTATAAATCAAATATTTTTACTTTCGTCACATGTTTCGAAAATTCTACTGATATTATTCAAAAGAATACATGTTAAGAACAATGCAATCTTCTCTTCAGGAAGTGAAAAAAACCTATGTGTGTGAGTGTGTGTGTGTGTGTGTGGTGTGTGTGTGTGTGATTGTGTGTGTGTATGGCTGTCATTATTTCCAAAATTATACAGAAGCAGGTATTTCGTCTCGCCATCCCTCTCTGTACTTAAAAATTTATTTGCAATGTGTAAGGCATCGAGTTGATTTCATTTTCTTAAAACCGCAACTCCTTCAGTATATCACAGTAAATAGCTTATTATTGGTAAAACTATGAAGATATAAACAGGGTATAGATGCTAAAGATTTCGAAGTAGTTTGGCTATGATTGTACTCTTTCCCTTCAAGTTTTTCAAGAGATATTCACATCAGCAGGATAACAGATCTCTACCCACGCTTTCATGTTTATGCATGTATACAATGATAGGATGTTCCCTATATTTATCTAAGGACAGCTATTTATCTCCGATGACATTGCATACTGTTTTAGCAGCAACGTCGTGTCACATTGCGAGTTGGTATCTGAATGAAACGTTTAGGAAAGATGTGAGAGAATCGACATTTTCATTTGTATTTTCGGGCAGCAATGGTTTCATTTTGTCTTTTCTCTCTATGTGTATAGATATGTATAATAAACAAACTCTACAACAGAGTTGCTCTAGAGAGGTGACTGCAGGAGATGAAAAAATTAAAGAATTTCGTTTTTGTGACCAAACATAAATGCAAATTTCTGTATAATTTTCACTATAATCTGCAAGATATAAATATATTGCTGAATGACTAATTTACATAACAATTTTACAAGAATCCGTTTTATTCGCAATAGTATTTTTTATTATCTATGTAAAGTTTTATCAATAATACTCATGAATTCTACATCAAAACACCACATTAACATATTTTTATGAAAACAGTTAAGTAAAGTTTGTATATCATATAAATTTCATATCATATTTTATATATTTAATGACTGAAATCTGTATAAACAATCTCAACGGATAAACAAGAACATTAGCTTATATTGTATGAAAGGTATTCTATGCACATATATATTTATTGTGTCCAATCTCACATGAGATGTATATGAACATTGCAGAAGACTCATACCAAAACTGCTCGCAGAGATAAGACTGGAAACACAAGATTGTTGAGAATATATTTTAACCATGTATACACTCGTGTTTTCTAATTCCAGCCAAGAAATATAGAAATATATGTTTTTTTTTAAATATCATACCTAACAGAAATGAAATATTTATAAATATTTATAAATATCAAATATTAATTGGAAAGTCAATACATATGATTATTTTGAAATAATTTAATATTAACCTTTCAGTTCTGCATGATATACAATAATAGGAAATGCAGCCATTACCTAACACATTTTTCAGTTAAAGGTTTTAGAATAATGACGTGGTTCTTAGGCAATAGATGTTGTTCGCATTTTATATATTACATATTAAGCAGACAGACAGTGCGTATTATATGATTTCAAAATATCACTGTTCGGTTTCACTTCATCATCAACGCTTATGCGATTCGATGACAGTACAAATTAATCGTTCTAAACCTCACTTATGCAGATACTCTAACAACGATTTGGTGTACAATATTGTATTTCAATCGTGTTGGAAATGTTTATATCGTCCCGCTTCTTGGCGTAACACAAAATATATTCATATGAATCTGGATAAACTGGGATTTTCAGAGAGTTCGATCGGTTAATTCATATATTGCAAATGCAATCTTTAAGTGGAACGATGAAAATATGCAAGACTTTTTTTTTTCAGTTCCAAATGGGAATTTGTCTGTGTTAACTACATCCCAAAGATGGAGCCTTGCATCTTTGTTGGAAACCAGCTCCCTCCTCAGCAGAAGATTCGTTATGATCAAAACATAAAGGAGATGTACATACATACATGCATACATACGTACATACATACATACATACATACATACATACATACACACATACATACATACACACAGATACATATAAAGGCGCACTCATGACCGTGTGGTAAGAGGTTTGCAGACCAAATACATGAATCCAAGCCCATTCCTACTGCTGCGTGGCAGTCCTTTACTAGAAGCAGATTTACTAGATGTTTACTGAGAGGAACCCGTCGTGTCTAAGTGCCTGTGTGTGTGTGTTTGTGTGTGTGTGTGTGTGTGTGTGTGTGTGTCTGTCTGTGTTTGTCCCCAACCACTTCTTGACAATCTGTATTGATGTCTTTATGTTATCCTGACTTAGCTGTGTGACAAATGTGTCGATGGAATACGTACCAAGCTTAAAATTTAAATACGTACTGGTGTCAAATCGTTGGATTAAAATTCCCCCAAGTGCTGCCCCAGCATGACCGCTATTCTAACAAGTAAAAGGTAATAAATGACAAGTACGTGTCTGTGACGTGTGTTTGTATGAATGTGTATGTGTTTATGTGTGTTTATGAGGGTGTATATATATATATATATATATATATATATATATAATAAGGGTAAATAATTTCTTCGATGGTTTTTCAGACAACCAACAATTATTTACCGGTAGATTTCGGTATGTAAATATGACTATTAGCGGCGGGAACTTCTGTGAAGTTCAGTATATATTGTATATAAGTAGAAGGGCAGAAGTTCCCGCCGCTAAATATATATATATATATATATATATATATATTATATATATATATATATATATATTATATATATATATATACATATATATATACATGAATACATATACATACATATATGTAAACACGGGCGCAGGCACACAATCACAGACACACATACATACACACACACACACACACACACACACACACAAACACGTACATGTATATGAAGGTAGAAAAATTTTGCAGTTCGCATATATTTCCATTTACGACAAGCACTAAGATGTACAGAGACAGTAAACTATTATTCACGCCTGTTGAGAATAGATGTTTGGACTCATGGAAACAATGCCGAGAGCGCTTAAGCGTTCGTCTACTTGAAAACAAGAACGCAGACATTTACAATAATACTTAAAAGCAAATTAAATAGTCGTACATTTATTATTGTTTATACATTATGTTCTTTTTTTTTGTCTGTTACTGTTTCTGTGCATTTGCTGCTGCTGCTCCTCCTGTTATTATCGTCGCTGATGTTAATTTTGATTAGTTCTACTTTAGCCTTCATCGAACATATATCTGGGAAATGTCATTCCAGTTGCAGACATCTACATTTTTGCAGAGGCAATGTATCTAAGAATATGATATACAATGTGTTTACCTCTTTAAATAAAAGTAGGCATGATTGGAGCGAAATTTAACTAATTTTAGCAAATTTAAAGAAAAATGAACCGCTTCATTGTTGGTTTAATCAAATTAAATGTCACACGGTTACATTATAGAAGCAATACGGTATCTGTATAAAAAATGTCATTGACGTATTTCGGATTAGAATTTGTCTTGCTTGTTTGGGAAAATTTTGTTATAAATATATTTTGGAAAGTTTTCAAGAAAATAGGTGAAAAGCAAATGAAAGGAGCAAAATGAAAAAAAATAGAATAAAATTACTTGACATAATTATTAACATATGGGTTTATTTGTTTACATTATTGAAACGCATGTTCTCCTCTACATCTTAACGAAATAATGAAATGTGATAATTCGTCAACTTAACGTTTCTATAAATTCACAAATACCCGCCTCTTCAGTTTCATCCTCTTCCTTCTCGTCATTATCTTCATTATCAAGGTCAGTTTAGATTACTGTCGGAACGTAAGTAGTCTGCATTAATTTTTCAGAAGTGCTCTGTTCAGTGAGTTTCTTTTGCTTACCATTTCTTTTAGTTACCAGATATTCTAAATATTTGCAATTCTTCTTCCTTTTAAATCTATTGATCCTTGGGTATGTCCTATATTCATTTTCTCTTCTGCATCCTTTCCAAGACGCCCTTGCCAATGATTCCTCCTGTACTGTAGTATAGCCTACTTACCACACATATAAGCAGACGTGTTAGTAATAATATAAAACTTGAATGTATGTGTTTATCTATGGTCTTGTATTAGTTCACACAACAGTCTGTTCGCTGAATCCAATTGGTTAATCGACATTTCAGACATTAATGATAGTAAATTACACCGATATGTACTGTACTATTTGATAAGATGGAGAAGAAATTAGGAAACAAAGAGACTTATCTTCAATGAGAGACAATTAAAGACTTTAAATCAACGTCACTTTCAAAATTAATTGCCAGTGTAATGATAGTGTCTGCCAGATTTAAAGCTTTTACTAAAGTTATAAGTGGAAAGTTTGTTCTTTCAGACTGCATTCATACATTCGGTCAAGTCAATTTATGACGATTTCTAAAATATATATATGTAACTATTCAAATCTTTCACCACACCCCCACTATCTCTATCTCTGTATATATGCATAAACATATATACATATATTTGTGGTGGGATTGTGATATCTGTGCGTCTGTGCATGTGTGTATTCTGTAGTTACGAAATCTTGTTATATCACATATTTTAACCAGCCTTCTTTAGTGAAGGCTGAGATCCAAGGAGCCAATAAAATAATCATTCAACTTTAGATTCGCAGAGTCCACTTCCCAACAAATGATACAATTTTGCTTATCTAGCTCCATTAATTTTCACATTAGCTTTTCTTTTTATTTTAAATATCAATTGTTCTATATTCCATCATGTCTGGGTTAACAATGTATTTTCGTCAGTAAATATCAAGCAGGAAATATTAAGAAAATATGTTCTTTTATTAAACATTGAATTACTCTTGATATATTTTTATATGAAGAAATATATCTCTTAATAAAGATAAAATTTGTTCCGTAATGTGTTATGCGAAAGAAGTCTATCTATACAATAAGAACAGTGTTGAAAGAGGACATTGCATCTGTTGTTCCTATCTTCAAAGGTATTTAGGGAATTTCGTTGGGGATTTAATACACATGATAATTATCGTCGGTGTAGTATGTTAACTTATAATTCAAAGATTCACATTTAGAGAACGCTATTCATTCGCCAGATGGTTTTCAGTATCAAATATTTCTCTTTTTGCACTCTATACTATTTTCTCTTTTCTTTCTGTCTCATAATTTATTTTACCATGTACTATTAAATATTTATTACTTGTTTGAGATAATCTTAGATGGCTAGTGCTTCCAGGATCCGTGGTCGAAGGAGGAAATATTTCTAGTAATAAAGACTTAAAGTAATAAACGCTTATGATTTTGTCGATAATTAATATTTTACAATCACATGATCTCAATGGTTCTGGGGATAATTAATCTTTTCTTTGGTTAATCATTTAGCCAAAGCGGTGCTTTTTAAACTTAAGGTATTGCACGCTCGAAGAAATCAGTTACCGTGTCGAATGTTTTATTATTTTGCCGTTTTATTTGTTTTGAGAATTAAAATTGTTAAACCGTCTGTTACTGATAGGTATTGTTTCTGGTATTATAGCGTGTTCTATTGATATATCTACAAATACTTTTTCCAACTAGAATTTTGAAATTATATAATTTTCTACTGCCCTTCTCTGTTCTTGAGATGATTTGATGATTATTAAAATTCCCTAATCTCACAATTTACTCTATATTTCTGACACACTGATGTGTATGTCACTTTAAGTATTTTTTTTATTAAATCGCAATAGATTTTATATGTGTACGAGTATGTATGTGTGTGTATGTGTGTGTAAAAAGAAAAGAATAAAATATATGTTCTTTGTTCCATTTATTTAGTTCGTTTGGTATTCTTGATTCCCTATGTCTTGCTGTGACTCTAGCATCTTTTAATAAACTTTCTTATCTGTTACTTACATAGGAGTCTATTATTATTATTATTATTATTATTATTATTATTATTATTGCTGTTGATGTTGTTGCTGTTGTTGTTGTTGCTACTGTTGCTGCTGCTGCTTTTACTATTATTATTGCGTGAGAGCTGCGCATGCCACCAAATGGACACTGGGGCACATATATACCAAGCTTAATATATCAATCATGATTGATAAGAGTAAACGAGGGACATACATCACAACGATATATATGCGTTACATTGTCATCATGCACCAAGACAAACAACACCTGAGCTTAATGGTAGGGTCCTTTAAGTTCCACTCCTACGTCCTTCTTTCCAGACTTCTGCTGCTCTGCGGCTTTCGTCACCGTAGCCTATTAATCTACTGAGATGAAAGTGAAAGCGTACAAAATGAAGATGCTTGCGTAGCCTGCTCCTGGAAGGAAATACCAGGGGTTACCATCGACATAGTGTAAATTCTTCTGGATGATACCAATGATTTCCATTACCTCCGGCGCATCTTCCCACAATCCATAATGTGTTAAAGTGTCATCGCTCATCGCACCAAACCTGCTCATTGAATTTTTTGAACACTCAACAAGCGTGCATTCATCAACCATGGGCTCTTTCTCCGAACAATTCTCATAATGATCCATGCTGTTGTCATCTCCACCTTACTCTACGCTTCAGAGACCTGAGCCTTGTATCAAAAAGGCCTGAAAAAAAAATGAGCGTTTCTAACAAACTAGCTCCAGCAGATCTTCAATATCAAATAGCAGGACCTATGCACCAACAACGAAGTACTTAATCGCTGAGAAATGCCAAGCAGTGAAGCTGCCATCCTCAAGAATTGCTTCAAGGGTTCAGGATCTGTCATCCGAATGGGTAATTGTAGATTCCCGGGATCATCCTCAGTAGTGAGCTCGTCAACGGTAAACGATATCGAGTAACTCTAAATCACGTATTCAATAAGCAACTGAAGTTTTCCCTCCTTCAAGGTTGAATCAACAGTAACACATGGGAAGCAACGGCCGTTTAACCTCCATCCTGGCGAAGAGCAATTCATTTCAGTTGTTCCACTTTCGAACAGAGGAGAAATACTGAAGAAGTAAAAAGAAAGCAACACAAAATCCGGCAGCTCCAGCTGAGACAACCACCCGCCCTGCCATGCAATCAATGCCTGAAACTTCCATTCCCGACGTGGCCTTGTAAATCATGCCAGGTTTACCCATCATGGAGGCACTGGATGAAGTAAACTGGGACTCGAGTGGTGATGACGGTGATACAAAGAGCAAAACAAAAGTAATATAAACAATGACCACCTGTGTATACAATCCAGGCACTGATATTTATTCAGCAAACTGAATTCAGCCCCCAGCCACGTTATGTTAAATCCCTTCGAATTACACCGGATGTTCGATGAATTGGTTACCAGTCAACGGCGTTGAAAGACAAAGATTAAAGTTGCCGTGGAGAAAGACCTGGCTGACATAGAAGGCATTGGAGCATTGGAAAAGTGTCACTTGTATCATGATGGTTTGCGTTGGATATCAAATGTGGATATTTGATTTTCATGACTGCTGTTCAATGCTCTATCAATAGGCGTAAAATATGAAACGGAGAGCTGCAATGGAGTGTACGAGGTTGTGGCCAGCAGGAAGGGGCACGGCAGGTGTTCTGCCAACGTCAGCAGAACGCCTTAAGTCAACATGCCGGAATCTCTCCGACAACCCAAGAAACAATGCTTTTGGCTCAAATCGGACGTCAATGTGAAGATGCTGAAGACTAGTCAATCCTTGTTTGAAGAGGGTTCCTGCTGGGAAGCCATATGTGTGTGTCAATAGGATTCGGCACCCAGCCATACTTGAGGAAAATATGCAGCTCCAATTTTTAGCCTCGTGATAACCCCGATTGTAATTCAACGAATTACAAGGTGTCCAGTGCGGTCGGCAAAAACGCCACGGCACTGCCAGCAGCACTATGGTCAAGGTGGTGACCAATATCAAGGAAGAGTTCAAAATGCTTTCCATGGACACAATGAGATACGCATGTGATAGGCTCGGGAGCTGTCTTGCTGTCATGCTGGAACTGTTATTTCGGACATCATCTAGTGGATATTTTCTGATTAAAAAAAAAAAATTATTTATTTGAGACATTGTGTTTTCTGTCATTTTTATGGAAACCATTAAATTTAGCCCGAAAACCCTTTGGATGCAGATCGCGCTACGGGACAATTACGACAGCGTAAATGCGGTGTATTTCCAAGACGGCCCAGTACAATATAAAATGACACAAGCGCACAGTATGGCTGTAAAATGAAAAATTATCTAAATATCTCAGAACACTCTGTTTAACACCCATCAACTACAAAGATTGTAAAAGAAGTGCAGCAGTTAACTTCAGAATAATTCTGCTGTGTGCAGAAATAACATTAATGTATAGGGTGGAACTATTGTTATACTGCATTCTCTATGTTAAAATATGCAGAATAACCATCTGCTACGTGAAGCTAATTACAAAGACAGTATAATATGAATCCCTGTGTCATGCAACGTACAGGTTCTTCTTGATTAGGACTGAGCTGACAAAGTTTTCATGGTCAGAAAATGAGCGAAAATCTGTTTGCTCAGGGTTGAACAGAAGCTAAATATTAATAGCGGTAACAGTAACAACAGAGCAACACCAACAAAATCAACCAAAGCATTACATTATGTTTCCGCAAATATTTATTTAAGTAAAAGAATTCAAGGCAATTCGTCATTAACAGATAAATGACGGTTAACCTCAAGAAGACTGTAGAAATATTTATGTCACTGGACGAACGTTTCACTAATTACACAGTACAGTAACTCGCTATATGCAACAGAATGAATATTAGATTAAAATAGATTTCTGTATATTATACTAAATATAGATACATTGCGAAAAGCTAGGTCGGAGTGTTATTCGTCCGGAGAGCGATTATCTCTTATAGAAAAGTTGTGTTTAATATATCTTTTAAACATAGAAAGTCGATAACTTTTTTTTTCATCTGGAGGAATACCACAGAAAGATTGTTTGTCACTATGCACCTTTATTAGTTATGATACACAAATGACAAAGTCAGCTGAAGTACCTCTTATCAGTTCATACAAATAAATCACAGTCTTGCATTCCATTTGAGTAGAAACGTCGACTTCATCAATAATCTTAGTATGATTGAAGGTTACATGAACGAAACAAATTTGCAAAGAAAACGGTCAAATATAATTAGGATCGTATTGAAAGGAAATAACGCTAATTAAATCAAATATTTTACTTCCTGTACAATAAATTCAACATAATCAATATAATCAGTCTACAAAAATAGAGAGGAAGCTGTTCCTTGTAAAATATTAATCGTAAATGTTCAAGAGTAAACTATACTCTTGTGGTAAACATACAAATCATCAATTGCAATCACTTTAAACACAAATGTGATTGTGTAATATTATTTCGTAAATTTAAGTTCCCTATATACGACACAGACACACCCAACAGACATTACACACGCATAAATTCTTATATATATATATATGTATGCGTATATATATATATATATATATATATATATTATATATATATATATGTATACAGGCAGTTGTGAGCAATGGAGCCACCTCCAGGGAAACGCAAATAACAAGCGGTGTCCCACAGGGCACTGTCTTGGGGCCACTGATGTTCATAGTGGCCCTTTCAGACATGCCTTCAGTTGCTACGATGACCACCCTTGCTAGCTATGCAGATGACACAAAGGTCTCCCACGCAATACAGAACCCTGAAAATATTGCGCATCTGCAACATGAGCTGGACACAATATACAGGTGGGCTGAGGACAACAACATGCAGTTTAATGCAGGTAAGTTCCAGGCCCTGCGCTACTGGCACACAAAGGTAAATGACGTGAAGACTGGATACACTGGCCCAGGAAGAATTGCAATCCCTGAGTCAAAATCAGTGCGTGACCTGGGCATTGACATGAGCAATGATGCATCTTTCCAAATGCATATTGCTAATCTGGTGATAAAATGCAGACGGCTAGCTGGATGGATTCTCCGAACTTTCAGAACAAGAGAGAAGGAGACACTGATGGTCCTATGGAAAACATTTGTCCTCAGCCGCTTGGACTACTGCTCCCAACTTTGGTCACCACACAATATAAAACAAACAGCAGAACTCGAAGCAACTCAGAGAAGCTACACAAAGAAAATCGTCTCAATGCAAAATTTCAGCTACTGGGAAAGACTGAAGGTATTAAACCTCTTCTCCCTGGAGCGGAGGCGGGAGAGATATGCAGTAATATACATCTGGAAAATCCTGGAGGGTCTTATCCCAAACTTTGGCATTCAAAGTTACTCCAACCGCAGAACGGGGCGCCGCTGCGTGGTGCCAAGGATTCCAACATCACCATCAAAATACAGGTCCAGATACTGCAACAGCTTGGGTTTCAGAGGACCACAGCTTTTCAACATCCTCCCTAAATGCCTGAGAGACTTACATGGTGTGGATGTGGGTTTCTTTAAAACTAAACTGGATCCCTTCTTGTTGGGAGTCCCAGATGAACCTACCTCACGACAGGAGACACGGATGCGGGCAGCAGCATCGAACTCCTTGTTGATCAAGTGCCACGTATCAGAGGTGGATTCACAAACTAGTGTGGCTCATTCAGCGGTGGTGCCCTAGCATGGCCGCGGCCTTCGGGCTAAAACATTTTTAAGGATTTTTTTTATTTTTTTTTTTTTTATTTTTTTTATGTGTATTTATATATATATATATGTATGTGTATATATATATATGTATGTGTATATATATATATGTATATATATATATATGTATGTATGTGTGTGTATATATATATATATGTATGTATGTGTGTGTGTATATATATATATGTATGTATATATATATATATGTATGTATGTGTATATAGTTATATATGTATGTATGCATGTGTATATATATATATGTATGTATGTGTATATGTATATATGTATGTATGTGTATATGTATATATGTATGCATGTGTATATATGTATGTATGTATGTATATATATATGTATGTATATATATATATGTATGTGTATATGTATATATATATATGTATGTATGTGTATATATATATGTGTGTGTATTGTATATATATATATATATATATATATATATATATATAAATTTAAAAGACACAGAAAGAAAAGACAAGAAAAACAAAAAGGTGCGTATGTAGCACATGCAAAGTATTAATAAGACGCTCAGAAAGGAAAGAGAGGATGGTTGTTTTATGTTTCGAACATAACTCTTCTTCGGAAACAGGAGACATAGCAAAGTCCAACAGGAAGGAGGGGGAAAAAACATCGTCAAGAGAGCGCGTGTAGCTATAAAAATTAAAACACATTGTTAGTAGTACAAATAATACAAATTATAAGTAGGAACTGGTAAAATAAAGTCACAAAGGGAAAAGATTGCATGAAGAGATCATTGACAGAAATAAATAAAAAAAAATAAAAATAAAAGCTGAAAATATAAAAAATTTAAATATAATAAAAATTAAATAAAATTAATAAAATAAATAAAAATTTAATTAAAATTAAAATAGTAAAGTGGATAAAAAATAATATAGAATGAAAAATAATAATTACATATAATAAAAAGATCGAAATAACAAGTATAACAGCGTCAGAAATAAATGCATAAAAAACGAATAAAGATGGGATAAAAAAATAACCGAATAAAAAATAAGAAAATAAAACGATAAAAATTGTTAAATAAACGGTAAAAGTTGTTTTTAAAATAAATAAAATAAAAAAATAAATGAGTGAAAATAAGATGAGGTAAAATTTTATTTTTCACGCAAGGTCTAGGGACAGTCATTGAGAGGAGGGAGTTGTCTGGAGTCCGAAAGGTTTTTAGATATGTAGAGTAAAGATGTAACGCAGTTGCAGGCGGAGTCTAGAGTTGGTGGGTCCATTATGTAAGGAAGACCGGAGACGGTGATATTTGAGGTGGAGTCGTTGACCAAGCGAAAATGATGTGTGACGCCGATGTTTGTACGTAGACTCACATCCTGCAGATGTCCAGTGAACCGGTCGGCTAGCCGACAGCCCGTTTGGCCAGGGCCAAGTTTGTTGCAAAGTTTAAACCTGATGCAGTAAATAAAACCGAAGTGCTTTTTTAATGTTCCTAATGTGGAAATTGTTGGTTTCTTTGTTGACGGGCATATTTTCGAAATATCTTATAAACGTGAAATGAATTAGATTATACTACAAAAAGTTCTGAGGAATAAGGCGGAAGAGAAATTTTCTCTCAGCCAAGTTCCTCCATTTTCTGTGACGTGGGGTGCTCCATTGCCTTGATGAAACAGCACTCGCTTTCCATTCACTAACGAAGGCCTTTTTTCCTCAAAGTAACTTCCAAGCTCTCTAATTGCTGACAGTGGATTTGGATATTAATTGTTGCATTAGTTGGGAGAAATTCAAAGTGGATGATTCATTCGAAGTTCCAATAAACAGATAAAAAGCCTTATTTGCATGTAGTTCTCGTTTTGGTAGTGGTAGATTTTAGTTCTGCGTAGTTTCCCTCTTCACCAAACCAATGTCTACAAGGCTAAACGTTTTGGTAACAGATCCATGTTTCCACACCGGTCATCAGCCTATCCAAAAAGGGAAAGATGAGTTTACAAGAACGAAGAGAAAAGCACTCGGAACTTGCAGCTGGCTTCATACAAATCATGAAGCAACAATTTTCAGAGTTGTTGAAGATGGTAGTGAATAGTTATATGGCTTGAACGAAGCTTGCTCGCAAATTCTGCAACTGAAACTACATGATCTTCTTGAAATTCTGCCAAAAGGAAATTGTCATGTAACTCAAATGGTCATCATGTTTGAGTCTCATCTTTAAGGCTGAAATCACTTCTGAATTTTATAAACCGTCTTCTGCAAGTTCTTTCATTCAGTCATTCTCCTTCATAAGCTCAGTTAGTATTTTTACCTTCAGCTGCAATTTTTCCTTTTTTAAACTCATAAAACAATATATGCCTCAAATGCTCCTTATATATTTCCAGGTTGTTCGCTATAAAGAGCTATAATTAGTGAAATAAATTATACTACAAAATGGAATTTAATTAGCTTACATATGTCCAAATAGATATTTCTTGATGTTATTAGACATTAAAAAACTGTTAAAATGTAGAGAAACCAAGACATTACTTATGGGAGGAGATGATATATAAGTAATATTCGAACTTCGAGCATATATGCAGAAGTATCCTGATTGAACAATTTCATTGTTTAAGCTACCGATTGTCGTCCATGGTTACGATATAATTGTCACTGGATCTACGTCAGGGATTCCGCAGTGTTCACTGCGTTTATAATGAATGAGGGAAACGGAAAATGGATTTACTAATGGATGTAAAACAACTGGATGTAAAATATCCCAACGAGAATGGACAGAAGCAAGCTGGGTCGAAACAACCGTTGTGTTGAATAAAAATTCTTGGTAATCCATTTTCATTTTCCTCACAAATTATATATATATATATATAATATATATATATTATATATATATATATATATATATTCATATAGGGAATAGTAAAACAGTTCTTAACAACTGACGAGCGAGCTATCTTCTATTCGTATTTTGTCTTTCGTGCGCTTACTTATTTTTCCCTCGTTGGTGGTATCCTATACTTACTTAATGAGTATTTTATATATATATATATATATCTATATATATATATATCTATGTATCTATCTCTCTATCCTTATATATATATATATATATATATATATATATATATATATATATATATACGCTCATACATACATAGATACATATTCATTAAATATATGCTCAAATTGATATTACCTGTGCAGCAGGTGTTCACTGTGCCGCAGATCAGATGGTCCATGAATCGAAACCACGATTTCATGATAGCGAATACAAGACGCTTAAGCACTTGGCCATCGCTTTCCCACACACATAAACATATCCAGATAAATGTTTATCTTTCTCTCATTCGATCTATCTATTTATGTACTTATTAATAATTGATATGCTCGTGATATAAACCGGGAAAATAGAAATCCTATTGGACGTAGGATGTTATATGAAATCATTTTAGCTCTACTTTAGCATAAGTATCGTATTGCAGTTGCATGGGAATATATTAAAAACTACATTACATGTACCGCATATGTACGCACCGAATCACTGTTACACATACATATGCATACATATATATATGCATGTATCTGTATATTTATATGTATATATATATATATATATATATATACCTATACATGCATATAGCTATATATATATATATATATATATATATATATATATATATATTATATATATATATACATAAGCATATTTGTACATGCATTCACACACAATGTATTGTGTGACTCTGTGCATGTAAAAGTTTGTTTTTTTATGTAATCATAAGTTCCTCATTGCACAGAATAAATCAAATATTACAACACAAAATAATAAAGAGATGAAAATCGATAGACTTAATACGTAAATCCGGTTTCTGTTCTTAATCAGATATATGTTAACGAAAAAATATTACAGATATCTATTAAAATACTCACATCGCAGCAGACACACATGAACACACATACATGAATAGAGAATATTCTTGCATATACACAAACTTCTATACCTAGAAGTATTTTGATATGAACATATGTATGATTTTTTTTGTAAATGCGTATAATGTTTCAGAAAAATGAATTGTAAATAATATTCTTGTTTATCCTAAGAATATCTTGATTTGTTTTATGTTGATCTAAGATGAATTATTGCATATTGCATAAAAACGAATCAGTATATATTATATTTCTGTTAATCTTACAATCACTACAGTTTTCTCTATTTAGTTCTTAAGATCATCAGCACTTTGCAATAATACATTGTTTGAGATACCTTAAATACAAACGTTTTTAGAAGCATATATTACACTATAGTATTACTGTTTTCCAGTTTCGATTCCACCCTGATGGAGCAAATACACGATAAAATATATTACCATACCATAGTTTATCCAGACATTCATTGTACCATGTCATTGGACAATTTTCTAAAAAAGAATTTCTGCATCAAGGACTTAGAGTGCAGTGCAGATTTAAATGTCATTAGTATTCTCTTTCTCATTGCAATTATAATTCCATTTAATGAAACAAACTATATTCGGTATACAAATTTGTGTATGGAAGGCTGCACCTAACTACAAACTCATCATAGAGAATGAACATTGCGAACATTCTCCAATAATATTATATGTTTATTTCTTTTCATTTGTCTCGCTCGTAAGCATCTAGCATCTTACTAAGTTGAGAACACAGTGTTATTGTTAAGATGTCTTGACGTCTATTTTTAGCATACAATGGATGCACATAGTGATCTCTCATATTTTTTTATATTCAAATAGAATTCACGGTCCTCGGACATTTCTAAATATGCTGACCACTGGTTGAAATTGATATTATTTGATAATATTAATTTCTACGATTATAATAACATGATTTTCCAGGAAATGATTTTATCTTGAATATTTTTGTAAATATTCATACTTGTTATCACTGTGAATAATAAACTAAAACAAAAGTTTACCTCCCTTGTTAACTGAAAATTGGGATTATCGAAATTAGTCTCATCTTCATTTGGTGATAAAGGTAATTACACCTTTTGCCCGTCCACCAAATAATTCGTACAAGTATAGTGACTTATATAGAACACAATGTGGCAATATAGTTCAGGTTTTATTTGCTAAAGACTGCAATCTTTGGGAGTGTGTTTAATTGATAATTTGAAGATTACAAAGTAGTCTTTATTAGTTAAGCTTTATTAGTTAAGTGTTAATGAATTGAATATATGCTAATAGTTTTATCTTTCAAATTGCTGCAAGATTCTTTGTTAGGTGGATATAGAGTGAAATAAGAATTTCTTTGTTGAAGGGGCATAATTTCGAAATATCTTATAAACGTGACATCGGAGAAGTTTAATCATGAATATTTCGCTTCGAATTCCATACTTTGATCGAAAATGTTGACTGTTTTGATTAATTGTGTCTATAAATATTAACTATGTATTTATTGCTCGTGGCCTTCGAAATATTGAATCAATTATAACTCGCTATTTTCTTCATCAAGGATGTTAGATGCTACCTGTTACAATTTAGTGCCATCAGCATAGCCGACTTTACCGCAAAATTTTATCAAACTTAGCAAGAAATATTGTCAAAAATAAAATGTCTTATGGCCTTGCATAATGACATACAATTCGCTTTAAGTATAATTACTGTACCTTCTTGTGGTATGGGTAGACATTTATCTCTAATGATACAACTCTACGTTCTACTGGATATATGTGCATTTGCGGAAACTTTCGAACCGGTGACCTGCCTACTAAAACAGATTCTAGTAAATGCTAAATAATAGGTCAATATTTGCTCTCATATCAGATACGATTGCTGTTTAAATCATTTAGCGTTACAATAAATATGATTCTAATTAATGGTAGGTATTTCAGTCGTACTTTCAAATTTCTTTTTATTTCTCTACTGTCGCCAGTAGGATTGTCAAATTTTGGCATTGAGATTCATAGAAGCTGCCAGTCTGAACTCCTGAAAGGACTGTGAAGTGCTGGTGCAGCTGTAATCTCTGCAGGATTATGGGTTTCTATTGACGGATTTGGTATCCAACCAAGTTCTCATTCAGAATCTGGGATGCTTCCTGTTATTTGTATGATTCGGGAAGGCTAGCACAGACTGTTTGGCCACGTAGCACGATTTTCCGTGTTAGAACCTGCTTACTGTGTTCTCTTCATTAAGGAGCCGGTTGGGTTGTCAGCTCGTGTTTGTCGACTACACAGCAGATGGGCACGAGAGGTAAGGAGGAATCTCGTGGAGAAGGGGCATTGTTGGGACTCTGCTGCATAAGTTGCGCGGGATAAATACACTAAAGTGCATTCCCGTTATTTTACAAATTTGTTCCTTGAATATTTCAGATTTTTCATTCTTACCTGTTTTTATAGATGCGTGTGTACTTTTTTTAATGATAGAAATCGGGAAATTTCTTGGTGACAATACGGGGAGTCTTTATACAAGAATTATGTAAAAACACATATGTTAAGTGGATTAGGTGCCTATCGAAAAAAAACGTACGAATTTGAATTGGTGGAACAACATTGTATTAACTATAAAGTTGATCAAAAGAGACGTTAACCTAAATATATCCAAGTGGAGACCGTCATTTGTTATCGATCCATAGCTATCGTTAACTCTGTATGAAAAGAAATAAAATAGCTTAATATTGCTCCAATAAATGCGTATATTTTTCATGTAATAGGTTCTTTCATTTTTAGACGGGTGATTTCCTTTTTATAAAGAAGGCTACACGGTGTTTTGATGTCACGAAAGGCCGAATTGTGTGAAATTCGTGCTAAATGATATAAAGAGCTATTTTGCTGTCAGTATATCTACAGCAACGATGGCCTGAAGTATGCAATGGAGAGGTAGTATTAGAGAATGGATGAGAGGTGTGCAATAACTTAATCTTGTTCACGCCCAAACATTATTCAAGGAAATGCTTTTTGGCATACACAACTATTGTAAGCACTCGCGTGGTAACATTTCATTCCATAGTCGAAAATCCCTTCCCTAGTATAGCAGCTACAATCTAGCAGCTATAGAAGAAAAAACAAATCATATTACCCCGAGCTGAATCTTTGTGGTAAATATTACTTGCAATATTGATATTGCTAATGCAGTAATATTGTAAGTAATCATAGAGCAAAACTATCCAGCATTTCACGCTGTAATATGAAGATGTGTCGGGTACTGAGCAAAATGAAATCCATACAGACACACACACACACATACATATCATATACATACACACATATATATGTATTTGTATGTGTGTGTATATATATATATATATATACTCACACAGAGTGAGAGATGTAGAACATTAAAGAAGAGTTGTAGCGCTCTGTTGACGCAGTCAACGCACATAAAACTGTATGCATACATGCTGGGAGCGAGGGTAGATAGTCGGAAAGTGGCGATCCTGATATACCTTTACCGCACGCTTTCAGCTTTAGGCCGAAGCGTCAGAAGGCACGGCCCAAATCACCAGTTTCCGGACAACACATGCATAAGCATATATGTTGTCTCCATGAAAGATTACGGATGATTTAGCGAATCGCTAATATGTGTACAGATAATTACACTAGACTGCTAGTTATCACTGTTTCATCTAAAAAGAAACTGGCGAACTGTGCTGACCCTTTTGACGATGCTTTGGCCTACTGCTGAAATCGTACGGCAAAAGGAGATCACGATCACCACTTTCGATGTATCTATGGCCGCTGCCAGCATGTATGTATACAATGTTATGTTCGTTGACAGCTGCAACATAGCCCTTCCTCTCTCATTTCTAGCTGTGCATGTGCTCTTAACACCCTCAAACATAATGATATTTACTGCTTTCCTTTTTCTGTTTAAATATTGCTAATTAGCTGCCTCATTTAATTATTTGTGTAGACATTAGCGATGTATTATATCATCCATAACTTTTCATGATATAAACATATATGCCCGTGGGTGGGTTGACCGGAAACTGGCGCTCTACGCTACACAATTGTCACTAGTTGTGACTGACGGTACAGCGTAGCATCTATATTGATATAACTAAGAGCTACTAGATTTTATTGTGATCTCACTTGGCACGTGGCTGTTATCTACCCTGTCATTGCATAGTGAGATTTCTGCAGCTATAAGGGGCCTTATTCCTGACAATGTATGTGCTCTCCCACACTCTCAGTGACAATTGATCTTTCCTTTTTGATTTTATATTTCGTATATCCGCTTTCATATTTTCTAAATTTCAAATTACCATTTTGCTGAATCAGCCACTTATTCATATATGAAATACTATATACTGACAGTTGAAATGTAGCCAAACCATTTCATAATGGATTAGCACCAATAATGAGCATTAATTCTAAGTGGTAACTAGACTAGTATTGTGATCTCGATCGCTGTGGTATGCTTCCTTCGGCTATAATGGCTTTTAGCGCTTATTTCTGACAATGTATGTGCTACTCAACACCGTCGGTCATAATTAGTGACAACTGAAATTTTCCTCTTCCGATTTATATTACGTATATTTTATATATATATATATATACATATATATATATAAACTGTGATACTTTGATAGGTTTCGGCCAGTGTTGGCCCAGGCCATGTCTAATTAAATAGCACCACCCAGCAAAGTTATACAAATCACGAATCGGAAATACCTCGAGCAGAGAGTTATTGTTTACGGAGACATATCCGGATGTAGTAGGTTTATCCATGACCTTTTGAAGGAATTTGTTGAAAGACTTCTTAAACTTTATGGGACCTGTTTTTGCTCTAATGTGCTTTGGTGTAATTTTATAGAGAGCGGGGCCAAATGAGGTGAAATAATTGTGACATATTGTTATGTGATGCGTGTATGATTTATGCTGTGGGCAGGTGAGACGGGGCCCAATACTTCAGTTTATATCAAAGGCAATGGCAACGTCATTTGGGCAATGCTGATGGAATATTGTCCACCTCATGCTGATGATGTAGCGCTCACGGCGACGTTGGAGAGAATAAAGCGTGAGCTTTTCTAGTCGGCCCCAATAGCCAAGGCCTGTCATGCCATCTATGTTTTTTGCAATTAACCTTCGAAATGCTTCAGCTTTCATGATACTTTGCTTTGTGTGGGAGACCACAGTGTGGTCGGGCACAAGTGGAGATGAGAAGGATAATGGTGTGGATATCTCTCGTCAGGAATGCTCTGAGAATCCAGGAACACATTCTGCGGGCCATGTGAACTCTGCTGTTTATATGAGCGGTCCAGCTTTTGTTGTTGTTCACAATTGCTCCCAAGTCTCTGATGTTGCTGTATGCCATGAGAGCTTCACGGGAAGTAAGGGTGTCCTGTTTTCCGAAGTGAATTAACTCACATTGTCCTCGTTTAGCAACATATCCCTCCCCCATTGAACGACATCCAGTGGATCTGCTTGAAGTCCTCCCCAGTCAACCATTTCAATGATTACCTGCATCTTGGAATCATCTGCAAAGATTCTTATAATGCTGTACTTCATGATGTCAGTAATGTCGTTGATGTAGATGAAAGTAGCGGGTCCAACACAGTGACTTGTGGATCACCACTACTGACTTTGGCTGGGTTTGATTTTACTCCTTCGACTATAACTGAATTGTGATTAATTTTGTTTATTGCCGCTAAGACATCGAGTGCCCCAAACGTTATGTCCGATATGGTGTGATATACATACATGTGTGTGTGGATGTGCGTGTGCATGTATGTATATATTCATATATATATTCATATTTATATATATATATGCAGATGAGGATATGTACTGACATTATCAAGCATTAAATATAGACACATACACGCATATACTTTTGCATCGATTCCTCAGTGCAATAATTCAAAGTATTATAAATACTCCTTCCCCTGCTAGAAGTTTATAAAGTCGGTTTACCAGACATATATATATATATATATATATATTATATATATATATATATATATATATATATGTCCTTGCCTTCCTGGAAGGGACGTCGCAGGATCAGAGTAGAATTATTGCACGATTTGGAATTGCATTACTTACCAAATACTTTCACGCAATTTACTGATATTTAGTTACGTCTGGTAAGACGCGATGCATAGTTTCTGATAAAAAGGTTATATAATATTGGAAAACTATTAAAACTTACTGAATATTTTTCTATTTCTTAATGAGAAGATCTAGAGAAGACATTTCAGGAAGGAGACGTACGTAATATATATATATGTATATATATACATACACATAGGTATGTAAATGTATATATATATAATATATAATATATATATATATATATATATATATATATATATATATATATATATATATTATATATATATATATATGTATATATATATATGTATATATATATATATATGTATATATATATACACAAAGGTATGTAAATATATATATATATATATATATTCACACACACACACATATATATACATATATATATATATATATATATATGAGAGAGAGAGAGAGAAAGAGAGAGAGAGATACATATTTACATACATAAGTAATACATACACTGACATGTTAGCATAAATGTTTTTAAAAATATTTTCTTTGCTAGGACTGATGTATTGAATTTCAATGAGAAGCTTCTAAAAATCTTTAGATGATTAAAGCAGTTAACTTCTACGTTCGTGCTTGACATGTCAGTTCGACTAAAACATTATACTATATCACCAGCGAATAGGTTGTCAATATACATTATCTATTTTGAAACGTACTGAACAATCTGCTCAATAATCACCATAACATGAAAAATATAAACAAAAAATATGCAACTCTGTCGTATTCATTTGATATCGAAGATATTTTCAGTCTCAGAGACAAGCTCCGAATTCAAGCCGTTTATTCTTTCTTCAAACGAAGAATACAATAAAAAAAGATCATTATACGTGATGGCCACATGGAAAAAATTAAATATAAAGCCAAAAAATTAAAACTTTAAATGCGTATTCTAAATTCTCGATTTGCTGTCAGTTTTAACACTCTACTGATCTCTATATTTAATGAGACAGCATATATTTCCATTTAATTAGTTATCCTGTATACAATACCACAGATAATATGCTTCGAAACTGTCTGTCAGTATTTTTACCTTAACGGATATTAAACTGGTTCAGAACGAAGGAGTTGTTCTACAATTTATCCTCCAATATTTCTTCAGCTACTTTAATGCCAATCCACCCGAGACCGCCACCAGTTCTTTGAGGCTTTTTTTTTTTTGTTCTTTTGAAGAATTCTAAAGTAAAACCTAACAACATTTCCTGTTAATTTTTGTTCGAAGAGTTTAATAACGACAATCTTATTTCAATATATTCTTCATTAATTTCAAGATGAATGGATCTAAATTTAATCTATTTTAATGGAATTATTGTAACAAAAATGTTTAATAATAATTATAAGACCTTTAAAAAATTAGTTCTTGTTTAAATATAAAATGTTAGAGATTATCTACAAATTTATTTATTGAGACACAAAGCCGAGCAAAATTAACACACTCCAAAGTTGTTTTTAGTTAGTTCCTATTTTAGGACGCTAATATATTACATACCTTGATGGACATCAGCAATTATCAATTGCATTTTGTTACATGTAGATGCGCCTGATTCATAATAGTGGGTGTAAATTTAACGCTGAAATAAGCGTGTTTGAACCGGAATGGCCGGAGAGCTAACGATTGCCCTCAGAGCTAACAATTTCTCAGAGAGCTAAGATTTAATCCAGCTTGCCGCCATATATTATATAAAGATTGTAAATGAATATATAGCACTTCTTTCTATTTCAGTTCGCAAAATTTCAGTTGGTTTACTAATATCTTTGAAATTGATCAATAGGGAATTATATTTATTTCATTTAAAATAATTATTTTTATGTTGTAACGTGTTATTCAATATGTATTTATTTCGTTGCATGAAAAATACAGTATTCGTGCTATGTGTTATTACTGGGATAGACGTGTACCATAACATGAAGAAGTATACTACAGCATGTCTAAAGATATATCATAATAAGATTTCAAACGAAAGCTGAATCTATTTCTCTCTCACTTTCTCTCTCTATCTCTCAATCTCTGTATGCATATATATGGGTTCAGGCACACTGTGTCACACGTTGGGCTGGCGTCATCTACAATTTCTTAAAGTCGACCAGTGTCTTGTAAGTAGATTTGGAATATATGTGTATATATCCATGTGTGTGCGTGTTTTGTACTTATTTCTGTCACCTCTTCCCCATCGTTCGGCAACTGGGATTGAATATTTACGTCCAGTGACAGACTTTGAAAAATTTATTCAAGTCGATTTGTCTGACAAATATCTACTATGCTGTACTTCAGCAAGTCTGCGGGCTTATGACTGAAATATGTAAACGATAAAATATAAATATACACATATTCATATACATATATACATACATACATACAGAATACATGCATAATATATGCATACAAACACACACGCATATATATATATATATATATATATATATATATATATATATATATATATATATATATATATAATGATAAATATATGTTAATCCTCGGCATATATTCAACCAAATAAATCGTATGTGATATGGCAGATGCACATCTACCATACGTTTCAAAATTACAAATTGCGCATATTAATCAAATGATTTATAATGTCATTACAATTACATAGCATAATGTAGGATAAAATTCGTTTATAGAAAATACCACATACAGTAAAAGAACAGATACACCGAGATTTTGACTTATGAAGATTGGAAATTGTAAGCTTCATCTCCAGTTATTTAACTCCATGTTGTATAAGTTATGTGTATATTGTGGGTGGCTAAATGAGGTGAATATCCTTCAGTTTCAGATGAAAGATTTCGCTATGTATTCTAGAGTTTCTCAGCGGATTACCGGAGTGATTTGGTATAAAATACATGTGATTGCTAATTTAAAAGTTGTATACTAATACGTGTTCTTATTGTTAGATATGTGTTAGATATATATAGCTCTCAAACATTGCAAAGAGTCAGCAAATGCTGCTAAAATTTGGCCGCCACTATACTGCAAGCTGGCGCCCTTACGTTAGATATATATACTAAAAGTGATAACGTGACAACCCAAAAATAAAAAAGAAAAAATAGATTAACAAATATAAATAATATTGATACAACGAAAAGGGGCAGAGAATACAGAAATTAAAAAATAGCACGTGACTTGGTTCACACACATTACACATACGGGTCTGCATGAGTGTATGTATATATACATATGTGTGGGTGTGTGTCTTTATATATATATATATATATATGTGTGTGTGTGTTTGTGTGCATCTATGAGCACATATATATATGTATATATATAATATATATAAATGTATCTTAATATATATAATATATATATATATATGTATATATATATATTCTTAAATATATATATATATATATATATCTTAAATATATATATATATGTATATATATCTTAAATATATATATTATATATATATAATATATATATATATTATATATATATATATATATATATGTATATATATATCTTAAATATATATATATATATATATATATATATATATATTAAATATATATATATATATATATATATATATATATTTATTAAATATATACATATATATATTAAATATATACAGAGAATACAGAAATTAAAAAATAGCACGTGACTTCGTTCACACACATTACACATACGGGTCTGCATGAGTGTATGTATATATACATATGTGTGGGTGTGTGTTTTTATATATATATATATATATGTGTGTGTGTTTGTGTGCATGTATGAGCACATATATATGTATTATATAATATATATAAATGTATCTTATATATATATATATATATCTTAATATATATATATATATGTGTATATATATCTTAAATATATATATATATATATTATATATATATATATATATATTAAATATATACATATATGTATATATATATTTTAAATATATATATATATATATATATTACAAAATTAGAGAATGGAGAAACATACTTAAATCAGTAAAACATCAACTATCCGATGATACTTAATCCATACTTTAATACACCATTACATATGAGTAAAGGCAATACATAAAATGAAATGAGATATACAGTAATAGTAAAAAGATAAAGAGATATAAGTAAAAAATTTTCAAATATAATATGCAAATAAATCAAAACTGACAGCTGTTTCGGCAGTGAGGACAGTCATACCTCATTTAACCTATAAGCCATAAAGGCAGGTATAAATGAGGCATTAACAAGGATGCCCCACGGCCTCTTCAGAGAATTAAATTAAATTTGTTATAATAGTGAAAAATATTATACAATCATATACATATAAATATAAAAATATAAAAATGTAAAATATAAAAACTTATACATCATAATGCTACACTTATATAATATAATACACATTTGTACAAAAAAGGAAGGTAGAGATGTTGGGGGACAAACACATATTCATATATGCGACGGGATTCTTCCAGTTTCCGTCTATCAAATTCACTCACAAGGCTTTAGTCGGCCCGAGGCTATAGAACAAGAAGACACTTGCCCAAGGTGCCAGGCAGTGCGACTGAACCCGGGACCATGTGGTTGGTAAGTAAGCCACTTACCACACAGCCACTTCTGCGGCTGAATATGTGAATTTTTTTTCGGATTATATTAAAGGTGAATAGTTGTGATTTTTATTTTGTTTTGGTTAAAATATACGTTTTTGAATAACTTTTCTGAAATCATAATGAGAACAAAATAACATTAGAGTATTTCTCCCCATGAAATCACTGAGTTGTACAGAAAAACACGTAATCATGCAAGAAAGAAATCTGAGAACATTTAACATAGAAATATAACGTTGCTGTTGTACCTAATAAGAATGAGAAAGATTCTGTTTAATCCGTTGATAGCAACACGGAAACGACTGCGACGACAATGTGAATACACGACGTTGCCCTCAAGCCTTCGCAAATATATCTGATAAAGAAATTTTAGATATAAAAATGATCCAGACAGTAAGATAATGTTGGCAGAAATTTGTTAGTTTGTTTAGGATTTCACGCAAGATCTTCTATGAGAATGTTGACACATTTTTCACAATGGAAGAGAGACTGGGGGGAGAGAAAGAGAGAGAAGCGGGGATTATACATTTTGAGACGTTATCAATAGAGTCGTGGCCAGCGTTTTATACAGTAACATGCATGGTGTATGGGATAGCGTCTGCGTCATTTCGCGACTGAAAGAAAGGTCTACAAGCAGAGTTAGTGTTATATAAACACATCCATGCTCTTGCAATGTAGTTGATATGACGACAGTGTAACGAAAATATGAGAATCAGGCTTATCGTACGTGTATTTGGCTTCTTGTTACCTGTGTAGCATAATAAGGCCGGGTGATAAGCAAATCAATGTTCAAGTCCTTATGAAATCTTAAATATTTAGAGATATATTTGAGCTAGCTATATCCTGTCCAAGACAGAAATTTGAGTACATACACCAATGGTACTTAGCTAAGTGGTTGAGGCTGATGGAGTAAATGTCATATGAATATTTTCAATCACAAGTGGCTTGAAAGCCAAATAAAAATCGAATACCAAGAGGAAATTAGCAACTGGAGTACGCATCTGAAAACTTCCCACCCTTCAACAACGTCCTTTTAAATTTCCATCAATGGCTCAGGGATTGTCTCATTCTTCATCCCTGAATCGGTTAATGCTCTCAGACACACAAAAATATCTCCATGTCACCATATATCTTCATGCAATGGATGAGATCTATGAACATTTTGAGAGTACTTAGAGATAAGTGTAGAAGATAAAAAATAAGTAAAGAAGAAAGAAGTTGGAGAAAAAAGCAAACCACATAAAGAGGACCTCCTCCTCTTAAAATAATATGAAGTCGACAGAGAGAATTAACTGGGCGTCTACAAAACGGAAACGGCTTTAAATTAGAATGAAAAAAGGTGTAAAAGGGGAATATGAAAGGTATTTGTTTGAGACTAAACAGCGGATTATTAAATAACATATCAAAGATGATTGCCTAAACTAAGATACAATTTCCTAACGTAATAACAATCAAAATGAAACTACAGATTTAGCAGCCTTTTAGACTGGCCAACAAAAAACTGCTTTAGAGTACCATACGTATAGCCAGCCACTATACAACAAAATGCAGGAAGAGCGCAGTAGTAGATTGTTTAATGCCAATCTATATGTTATGTAATTGTTTGTCGTAATATATGCTCTTGTAGTTTAGTATTTTCTTATATAATCTCATACATTTTTCATTTAATCTTTATCTAATTTAACGTACTCATTTAATAACAATCTTGTCATAGGGATGACATAGGTTGGGTAACGGTCAGATCTTAACGCGTTGTAACAAGTATTTTCTTTTCCATTCTATTCATATCAAATCGAGTGGCATCAATGAATTGTGGGTGAAAGTGGAAAGTGTGATGAGTTTGAAGGGTTCCAACGGAAGAAGGCTGATTAATGCTGGATCTGTAAGTGCTTCCACCGTTGTGAACTTGAGGATGTAATTTTCTTTACTCGAGAACTTTTGTTGTTGAAATTCTTTCTTGTATTCTTTATACTTTTGGTTTTTGATGACTATTTCCCTTCATATAAACCTCACATTTGTGTATTTGTATTTAGACCTTGCATTGCCCTCAATGGGTTACGATCCTGTGGCCAACAAAATAAATCATCATCATCATCATCATCATCATTGTCGTTGTCGTCATCGTCGTCGTCGTCATCAACGTCATTATTATTATTATTATTATTATTATTATTATTATTATTGCTGTTGTTGTTGTTACCATAGCTAAAGGTGTGTTTTTTTGAGCTCTGTTAGTTTATGACTAATTCACTTGTTTAAACGTTTCTGTCATCCATGAATAATAAATCGATGACGTTTTGTTGGCGGCTTTTGAATTCATACCCAGCTTTTATTTTCCTCAGAATCAGCGTCAGTACAAAGATCAGTGGGGACAGGCAGTCCCCTTGTAAGATGCCCCTCCTAATTTCTACTGTTCCTAAACTTATTATGTATGCTGTCAGGTCCGTCCTCCAATTCGCTATACGTTTTTCAAGCAATCGTTCAATATTCGATGCAATACCAAACAGGTTAAAACATTCCATTATCCAAGAATGTGGGATCACATCGTACTCCTTACGATAGTCAATCCATGACATGGCTAAGCCACGCTTCCTCTTTTAATCTCTGAGTACAGCTGTATCTACCAGAAGTTGATCTTTGGTACCCCTGCACTTATGCTTGTAACCCTTCTGCTCATGTGGCAGGATTCCATTTTTTTCCAGATGCTCGTACATTGAATCTGCGAATATTCCAAACAATATCTTCCACATAAGTGGCAACATGATATCGGCATTTAATTGTCTACCGTATTGCTTTTTTCGATGTTTCTCAGGCACAGCACTGTCCTACCCAATTTCAACCACTCTAGTGTTCCTCGGTCGGCATTGCACAAGACGTTGAGTTGCGTAGCTATATTCGTGCATGAAATTAACCAAATCTTTTGATCCAGTAGCCTTGAACTCCTTTAGTTCCCGGGGCCTTCCAGTTGCTCATTTTTTGGCTGATTCCCTTCAATTCCTTAACTGAAATGATTAGTTCTACCTCTTTCGGACAGAATTCTGTTCGTTTCAGTTCTTGCAACCATTCAGCATCCTTCTTGTGCTCCTTGTCTTTGCTCCAGATATCGCTCTAAAACATTTGACTTTCAATGTTATTTGGTATCAACTTTTCATCTGTACACTCTCCATTTATTTCTTTATAGAATCTCTGATCTACTCTGAATAACCTATTCTGCTGGTAACCCTTCGTTCTTTAATCGCATCTTACTATCTTTGCTTTCTTTGCAACGAGGCGCTGTTTCAGTTCCTCCAATACTACTTTCAGGCCATTACTTTCAATACTATACCTCCTTTTCAGAGCCCTGTATTTTTGTTTGCTGTTAAGTTCCCCTTTCTCTTTTCGGTCTAATACACAGATATTTCCTTCGAGAGCATGTCTAACTCTGCTTTTATTCTTTTTTTCCTGCATGGATCTTTTCTTTTGTCACTTCAATTATGTTTCTTTTTCTTGACATCGACACTCAGATTTTCTGCTATAACAATACTTGCTGCCTTGATCAAATTATTTGTTTCTGCGATGTTGTTTGTTCTGATATATTTCAGAATGTCATTGACATTTTTCGTTTCTTGTTTCAATTTCCATCGATCAACCTTTTTAAGGCTGCAAATAATATCGCTATCGTTCTCCTGCACTCTTACCTTTATTTTGTCGTATATTTCCTTTTGTTCATCTGTCATGTTGCTATTAGTTTTATTGCCTTCTTTTAGTTCATCTATATGTCTCTCATCATGTAAACGACCACTGCTTCTTTCCTTAAGATTTTATACCTGGAAAATTAAATAAGTTATTACACTTTGAAAAGTTCAGGACAACTTATTACATCTAGTAAAGTACAGAACAAGAACAATTTTACTTAAAATAGAGCAGCTATGGATAAAATTTCAGTATTAAAAACTATTTGATTTTAAATTACGAAGTAACATTATGATGGAAAAAGGGTACTATTATTTTGTCAAAATATTGACACACTAGAATACTTTAAAAAGTGTGAGCCAGAAATACCAATATAGCTAAAGCCTTATGCAACGTAGAATAGTATATATGGTTGGCAAATTCATTATGTATTGGGTGAAGACTAAAACTGTGAACACTTGGCAATAACTCAGACAATAACTCAAGCAAATTCTACTGTAGATTTTTTATTACAGGAAGATTTTACAGTAATATATAACTAATTTTTGTATTACTTTACTTATTGTACTAATTATTATGTACTACTATTATTTTTTATAACCTATTTTAACACATTTGATAATTAATTAATAATTAAAAAAGTGAATCTTTTGAAAGTGCAAAAATATTTTAATTCAGTTATTTTAAATTTTTAATAGACGTAACAAGTAATAACGCGTAATAAAATTTTAGTTTTAATGAAAGCTATTTTGTAAATCTAAATTTCTTTAGAAATTTTATCCGTATCTGCAATATTTTAAGTAAAAGTTTTATTGCTCTGTACCGTACCAGATGTTATAAGTTGTCCTAAACTTTTCCAAGTGTAATAATTTGTACTGCAATTTTCCAGGTTTTATAATCTTAAGAATAATATTTCTCTTGCTAGCATTTCCCCATGTAATTGAATATGCCGAAACACTCAATTATCCATGAGTGTTGGATTATGTCGTTGCCTTTCTTATAATCTATCAATACCGTTGTTAAAGCTTTCCTCCTGGAATTCACTTTGTTTAGAACTGATTTCTCAAGTTATAATAGTCTATGCGTTTCTTTAAGCTTCTTCCTGCTACCCTTTTGCTTTTCTGGAAGGAAATTACGATTTTCAAAATACTCATAAAAGCTTACTGAGAATATTGCTGTTAACACCCTTCATAAGTAAGTGATTGATCTATAATTAGTAGTTATACAGCCTTCGGTTTTGTCTTTCATAAGAAGTGCTGACTGCTCCCTAATTATCCAATCAGTAATGACCTCTCCATTCAGGAAACCTGAAGTATTTCTGTCAGTCTCCCTCCCTTGTATGTTTCTAAATTTCTTTAACGAATTTCTTTCATAATACGATCGATAATACGTGCCCCAATTGCAGTATCTGTCAATATCTAAGGTTGCATTTTAGGGAGATGTGCTATGTGCACTAATTACCAAAAGAATAATTGTGTTGTTAGTCGTCCACAGACTCTTCCACTCTCTGGTTAGATCTTGTTATGTATTCTATATCGACTCTGTTATCATAGAGAATTGCAAAGTCTATGATCTTATATTGCTTATGTTGCCCCCTATAATACTAAATTGTCATTTAACTTCGAGAGTATACTTAGTCTATGTGAGCATGTGCTGTAAGATACCATAATTCTTTGTCTCTGTCATAACATCTGGTTCATGTTCATAACACTTGTATGTAATCTCGAAATTACATATCTAACATCCCAAAGCAATCTTCTATCTACATATTCAGCGCTTATACTCTTTATGCTAACTACTGTAATCACTCAAGAGATGATTGATGCTTACGTCTTCTTCCCGCAGATTCTATATTTATCATCTGACTGATTATTTCGGTCTTTGCATTTATCAGATTCTGGATCCTCAGCAGCCCGAATTAGAACCAAGGTCTCTCGCTTCACGTCCATCAGCCATAACCAACCTTTTTTTTAGATTTCAATATCAACCACGGTTCGTTGCATGAATTGGCCGCCATATAATTCCAGTCCTTTCTATTTGCTTCCTTTGTTCATCTTTCTTCTCTAATTGAATTCTATTACCGTTTCAACAACTCCTTGGACAGATTTAGCTGCTGATAGTATTCTTTCTTCATTCGGCACATCATTTTGTAATACTAATATTGCAGTACTAAGGATATTTTCTCTCTTTAGTAATTTTCTGCTCTCTTCCGTTATTAGTAGTTTGAGCCTGGTAATATTACTCTTAACGTGGTACATGCTGTGCATTGTAAGCAATTTCCTGGTGCTTCTATCCATGTTCTTTGACCTGGGCATTGCTCATTTTGGAAATGAAGCAAAGCATCTTATTTCAGGATTGGCCAACGTATTAATACTTTAATATTTCCTAGGTTTAATTGTTTTACAAGCACCTTCCCAGTTTTTCAATTTTTTTTCTCTCTCATTTCTCCTCCTACCGTATTGCAGTCTCCTTAGTAATTTTGCACCTTAGAGCTTATCTTCCGGCCTCTTTTCATAATTAGTCTAGTGAAATTATTTACTCCAAGCTGCATCCCAGTATACTTAGTAAATACACTTACTGTCTGGATTAGAGGAACCAAGTCTTTCTAATCCTTTGTATACAGTTTGAGATTATCCATATAAAACAGGTTTTCGTCGTCGCCGTGCCCCCCCCCCACCAGATAAAACTTGCTGTCACTAAGAGGCAATCTTTCAGTAAGATGTCTACCGGGCATTCTATTTGAATCTCCTGCAGCCATTTGCCTATATCTGGCTTACTTTTCCCAACGCATCAATTATTATAGGCACGAACTTTGCTGTTCGCATGTGTCATCGTTATTATTGTTATTATTATTATTATTATTATTATCCAATCTTTCAGAAATACATCAGATATTTCTATTCCCGACTCATAATGTATAGTACATTGTAGAAAATAGATGTGAATATGTTTGATGTCTATACGTATAGAATTAAGAATATCCGAGGACAAATGTACTGAGGGACTAATTTCTTAACTGCTGTATCGTTATGAATTCAATAGCTAATTGAATATAATTCATTAACGTCTCTATTTCTCTCTACACAGCATTATATTCATTCGGCATCCTGTCGTTGATTATTCATATACAAATGCCATCTTTCTTACGGAACATGATATCGTATTTATTATATGATATCATATGTATGTATTTATATTCTAAAATTCCATTAGATTTTATCTCGATGATATTTGACACATTGACATGGACTTTTTTTATTAGCAAATAAACCTGATTGACCACGTTATTTTGTCTCTAAATATATTTTGTGGGAAACATTATTGAATATTCTACATTGTTTCAGAGAATATTGTGCGAACAGATATTACAGAATAATTTGTCAATTATTTTGTAAACGTTACACAAGAATTAATATGACTTTTCTACTGCTCTAGACCCCAAGCATCAAATGTTGCTTCAATCCTTCAGTCACCAATTGAGATTAGAATCAACACCATGATTCTCATGTGATATACGGTCATATCAAAGCATAGTTGCTTTGAAAACAAAAATAATTTTGTTGGCGAACTATATTAGAATTAGTACAAGTTGTAAAAAGCAAGAATAGGTTGAAGAATACACTGTTATCATATAAGCAAGGAGGGAGAACCCTGGAAAATTGCCTTATTCCCCTACAACCTGGTAGTATATTATCACTTCCACATTAAATATTTTACTATACATAATTACTGAATATCAATGTCAGTATACAATATCGTCTTTTCTCTTTTCTTTTTGAGATTCCTGATATTTCTAATTCATTTTCACAGAAACATGTGTTAATCGCAAATAGGATGTTCTTTTTACTATAGTTCGTCTTTTAGAACACGTCTCCAAATCCTGCCACGATTTCATTTCATTCGCCTTCAGTCATCTTTACAGACGGAATTTTACTTTCATCTTTACCCAGATATCTATAGCAATAAAATCTCTACAGTTTAATATGTTTCAGCATTGTGTTTTCATCCTATTCCGCATTTTCCACTTCAACGGAATACGGAATGTTGACAATGTTGAAAGAAATTCCGAAGTTAAGAAAGAATTGCAGGGTTGCAAGCCTTATATTTTCTATTTGTATGTCGCTCATCAACTTAGATCCCTTTATTTCCCTATGAAATGTGACTGTCATATTTAAAACTGAAAGCGAAATAAATATTTATCTCCTGTATACATTCATATGTTATATAGAGACGCCTGTGAAACTTCCTGTGAAACTTCCTGTGAAACTTTCTGTAATAGCATTGGTAGTTTTCAAAAATAATTTGCTTACTTGCTTAGCTGTTTTCTTGGAATAGGAGGCCTATTATTCGTAGTAACATGCCACCATGTAGATAAGGAAGAAATCAAATTATTATTGAGCTGACAGAACAGTTAGCAGCCGGACAAAATGCTTAGAGGCATTTCATCCGGCTTTACGTTCTGAGTTCAAATTCCACCGAGATTACATTTGCCTTTCATCCTTTCGGAGACGGTAAATTAAGTATCAATTGAACATTGATGTTGATTTAATCGACTTACCCCTGCTTCTATATTGCTAGCCTTGAGCCAAAATTTCTAACCCATCATTGTCATTGTCGTTGTCGTTATTGTTATTTTTAAAATTCAGACTTTGTGAGTTTTTGCTATTGAACAAAGGATCTTGGTTTTTGTGTACCGTGGAATCGATTGTTTTTCAGGGAGAACGCCAATAAATATTACGTACGTGAAAAGATTTAAGAGAAAACAACACTGAAATTTGTAGATATAAGACCAAAGGAAATTTGAAGGGCAATATTCAAAGATAATTAGTGATCCTGTTTCTCTTGAATCACATTTGGACACGTTTAATCAACATATATATATATGCGTATATATATATATATATATATATATATATATATATATATATATATATAATATATATATATATATATATAGGGAGAGTTTACGAAAAAACAAAAGACGAAGATAGGTGGTGTGCAAAACAAACAGATGTATTAGTATAACGCTCAGGAATAGAAAAAGTAGTTTATGTTTCGCGCCCATGTTCCTCTACAGAAAGGGACACAGAAAAAATGTGTGTACGGTCTAACGATCTATCATGGTGAATATATATATAGAATAAAAGTTTACACATATAAATATAAATAACGTGAAATACACGAAGGGACGAACATAAAAAACAGACAGGTCATTCAAAGCCTTCATTCTTCAGTCAGAAACCGATTCATCATTGCAAATTTCGGCTGTTTAATTCTGAGATCTGCTCTGAATCGGCCAGCCCCAGAAGGAAAGAATGTAACGCATTAGAGACGAACATGAAACGAAAAAAACTTTTTTGAAGACAGTAACGGTTAAAAACAAGGATGACACAGGCACCCTAGGGCTTTGAGACAAAGTGAGACACAAAAACAATTTATCAGCAAGCGTGGAAAAACAATTACCTTTTCGGTGTCGGGACACATGTTGAACAAGCTGCCATTGGCAACGGAATGGCTGAGACAGCAAGTCGCAAGAGGGTTAGAGAGAGAAGGGGGTAAGAGAGAGGGAAAGAGGGACAGAGAGAGAGGGGTAAGAGAGAGGGAAATAGGGACAGAGAGAGAGAGGGGACCAAGGAGGGTGGAAGGCTGAGGACAGAAGCAGTGACCAAGAGAGAGAGAGAGAGAGATAAGGAATCAGAGAGGCTGCGAGAAAAAGGCGCCAAAACAACTTGGCAAAGAAGCAATGGCGGAAGGGAAAGAGAAAGTGTAAAGACATCGTGCAAGGCTGGAGATATGACAAACATAAAGAGATTTGTGCAAGTACGCTGCGAAAAAAAAAATATATATATATACATACATATAAAACAGGCATGTCTCATTATATGTATTGCGAGATACGCATGACGTTAAATTGCACCTCTTCCTGGTATGATAAACAACTAATAGCATACAAACAGCACGCGTATACACTAAATTAGAGAAAGCTTGAAATGAGAAAATTACTACCACTGATATGTTAGATGATGTAAGAGATTAAATGAACGGTAAAAACAGAAACCACACTGATTTTTAAATATTTTGGAAATCAAAGATTTGAACATGCACAAATGAAGGAAATAAAATGTTAGGACAGACTATTCAAAATGTGTTAATTTACTACCCAGAAGCTCACTTAAATACCAAAATCGAATTTAGGTTTCTACTCTTTTTCTCAATCAGTAATTTATATTGGTTGTAATAATCTATACATGACTCTTATTACATAAGAAAACGCATATAATTACGAGAAAATAATAATAGTAGTGAGATTTAGCATATAACTCCTAACCTTTAATTCTCAAATGTTTTTTTTCACAAATAGAGCTCGAAAACCATTTTAGGACAAAAAATAACTAGTAGAGAATGATATTAAACTAATACTGACAAATAGCTAAAAGGCACAAACGAAACTGAAAGAAAATCGTTGTGTGGAATTTCCTTTTAGAATATATTAATATTTAAAACAAAAGCTTCAGAAAAAGAAGACAGTTTTGAGAACATGAAACAATAATACACTCACACACACACAGAAAAATATTCTGAGGAATTTTCATTCTTGATGCTCCAGATAGCACAGCTAAAACATTTGTAAAACATTGCTTCTCTCCAAGGTAAGGCTACAAAAAAAGAATTGCAGTTGCTGTGGCGTCTACTTGCATTGCTGAAACTCCACACTCAGGAGGACAAACAGCTCATGCTACCTTTAAATTACCGCTATACCTGTTCACAAGTGACAGTCCATTTTGTAACATAAGCAAAGCTTAGATGCAAAAGGTGTGTCGTGCTAATGCCACCTAATCATTTGGGATGAATGCAACATGACACATAAAGGTGCAATGGAAGATCTTGATTGATAACACACAGCAGAAAAAGGAAGCGACAGTGAATCTATGGGAGGAGTTAAATTAGTTTTATGAGGAGACTTCAGACATACATCAGCAGTCATTCTGAGACGAACAAGATCTGATGAAATAAAAGCATGCATTAAGTCTTCACACCTATGGAATACAGTACAGAAATTCTTAGATACTAATGTATGAGCTTTACTTGTTGGGGAACAATGTGCGGAACAATGTTTGTTACAGCTGATCTATCAAAACAGGAAAGTAACATTTGATGAAATTGGTAATATCACTTTAGCTAATATTGCTATCATGGAATCCCCCGGCTGAATTGACGAACAGGGTATTTCCAGACTTAAGTAATAGTTATAATTCATATAAATGGTTGTGTGAAATGGCAATTCTTGCTCCAAGTATTAGAAAGTAGCAAGTATCAACCATGAATTAATGAATAAGATTGCAACAGTCATTAAATAGTACTAACCAGCAGATTCAGTCTGTCGTTAAAATCAATCTGCCCATTACACAACAGAGTTCTTTCATTCTCTCAATTCACTGAAACTCCTCCACGTAGACTTTTTTTTGAACGAAGGGGTCATAATAATGATTCAACGTATGTGATAGAATTCATCCCCCTTCATAAAAGTCGTAAATTTTGTATTTTCGCTTTTTTTGGATTATTATTATTTTTGCATTTTTGTACTATGAATTCAGAATTGATTTCTCAATTGAAGAATCAATTGTATCGCAATGGAAGAATAAATTGAATTTAGAATAACAAATTTCTATACAACATATTTTGCTTTTTTCTTCTAATATATAAGGAACACTGTCATTTCCGGGCAACGTCGAGTAACTCTGCTAATTAATTTCTATTTATATATTCGTTTGTGTATGTATATATGTGTGAGTATGTGAGTAAGTGTAAAATTAAAAGTCTAAAAGCGAAGATAAATTAGGTTACGAAATGCTACGTAAGAAATGTAGCACGAAATGAATCTCAACATCTATGCAGACGAAACGAAGAGACTATATAAAGAATATTTAAGATTACCAGAACTCACGACTGAAACCAAAAGCTAAATTTACCATGGCACACAATCAAAATCTCCTCACCAGGAACTATATATATATATATATATATATATATATATATATAATCACCGTGACCAACCAGGCTATCTTATGTTGCTACACATCGCTGGTCACAATGCGCTTCGCATTGTTTTAGCCTTCAAAGGACGCCACCCCACTGGTTAAGCGAGCAGGCCTATATATATATATATATATGTGTGTGTGTGTGTGTGTGTGTGTGGTGTGTGTGTGTGTATGTGTGTGTGTGTGTGTGTGTGTGTGTGCGTGTGTGTGTGTAGCAAAGCAGAGTGCTTACGTAAATTACCATTATGTTGAATGTGAGATACAATTTAATACGTTGTCTCTAACTGCCTTACCTTAGCCAAGTTAAAATAAAATGTTCGACTAAGTGTATTGAGCTTTTGAATATACTGGAAATCATGAATTACTAAGAGAAATATATTTCAATAAATACACAAGAGAATATATTTCAGAGAGACACAAAACGACAAAATCCTGGTTATACCAATCTTCACAGACACCGGCACGAATGTAATTCAGCTGATATTGTTTTCAAGTCCCGCTGGGAATGAAATTGCTTACTAATCAAAGTAAGATACGTCCAAGGCATTAATGTATAACTGAAAGTAATGGGAGAATTTTCTAACTCAAAGTTCTCGCCGTATAGTTAACCAAAATGTTGAGACTGAGATTTATATTGATTAAGGATTATAATAATGATAATAATAAATCATTCATTTTTAGCCATAGGTGCTCACATGCAATAACATTAAATATTCTGCGCACTGCTTGTCAGTTGCTTGACCTTAACCAGTTGAGCATGTCCATTAGTTGCTGACGATATGTGCATCTCTGATCACGAGTAGAAGTAGTGGAATCCACCATAGCCCTGAGTTGAGATGAAGTCTTTGGAGTTTAGATAATTCACCTTTGGAAATATGAGTGTTCTGTTTAACATCATTAAACAACCCTTGTGCAGGGACTTTTTGATCAGGATGGGCTACTCAACCCGAAAAAAATTCTAACTGGTCCCCACCTGCAAGGTCATGCGCTGTTTATCTTGATATGAGATCCCTATCTTGCGCACATATGGTTGTGATGCATGTGCCTGGTATACCCTTATCAGAAGTGTAGTAATGGTTAGTATACTGGGCTTCGTATATTTTATCCCAGTGTCTCTTAGATGACAAGCACTGCTCTCTCATTCAATAATGATAGCAACAATAATAATAATGATGAGGATAATAATAATAATAATAATAATAATAATAATAATAATAATAATAATAATAATAATATAATAATAATAATAATATAATAATAATAATCATTTCTACTATAGACAGAAGGCCTGCAATTGGCGGGAGGGGTTAGTCTACTTCATCGCGATACTTATTTAATCGACCCAGAAAAGATGAAAGGAAAGTCGACCCCGGTGGAATTTTGAACTCAGAACGTAGCGGCAGACGAAATACCGCTCAGCATTTCGCCCGGTTTGCTATCGATTCAGTAAAGTATTAGTTGAAACAAACAGATAGCATTATATCTAAGGCTGCAGGCAGCAAGCCTGCTGAGTATGCAAGACTCCAGGTGTTCCAGCAGAACATGTGATAAAAATACATAATAATAATAATAATAATGATAATAATAATAACAACAACAACAATTGACGAAATACGCTAATCATTTAGCCCTGCGTAATAACAATTCCCCAACCTCACCGCCTTCATAATAGTAATTATAGCAGTAACACTAATAATGATAGTTGTTGACTTCTTATATTTGGCAGAGAGATATCAGATGAAGAAGATATTAAAAAGAGAGTTATCGATATGTATGTGAGTTTACATTGCAGATAAGAAGGAAAAAAAGAGTGAAAGATGAAATGTGTTAACAACTTTCACACTACACTGAACAGCGAGGGAAAGGCGAGACGTTTGTGACTGTGAAATATGTTTTAATTTCAATAGGTCAACGCTAAATATTGATGAATCTGATAAAGTCAATTTCCTGGATGCACATTGGCCACATTCCATGTGTTGTAGTCATGTGTTCTGGTAATGGGAGGGTCCAGTACATCGAGATCGACAAATTTCTTATCGTGTGTGCCCTCCCTGGGTGTTCAAAACGGCCATACACCATCGGAACATGGAATGCATGAGGCAGTTCTCAAAAGCCACTAGCACCTGTACCCACAACCTGAGGAAAGCTGCTTCCAGTTCAACACGAGTTGCCGGCCTTCGGACAACCTGGTTCAGCCATGTCTGGATTCCATCTCACAGGTTTTGCTCATTTGGGCTCAAATCCGGGTTAAGACCCGGCCACGGCATGTTGTGCTGATGCAGGAAGTCCGTGGTGATGGTCACATGGGAGGGAGCATTGTCCTCCTGGATTACGTGGGTATGGTGATGCGCGAAGAATGTCACGATGTGTGTGTGTGTGAATGCACCACCAATTGTTTGCCAATCTGTTTGCAAATACCCTGGTCAAAATGTTCAATTCTGCGTTGAGCAGAGGGATGTGTCGAACATTATTCCCAAGATCCCCATCATCTGGGTCCTTACTTAGCACCGTCACCACTCCTCGGTTCACAGATTAGAGTATGAACCCATTATATTGTCAGTTTGTGACGACGCAAGCCACCTAGTGCCCAAACAATTATGAAATGCAATAATAAAATTCGTAGGGAAACTATCTTGTCCCGGTGACCTGACCCCACGACAATCCGACAAGGCATCCTCTACTATCGCAGCTCTGATCGGCTTTTCACAGCATTCTGCTTTCCGCCCCGAGAGCTGTGACAAACTGGCGGGAAAGTCCATAGTATCCACCCTGCGTGCTGGTCTATCACCCCTCCCGAAAAGCTGGCCGAAATGCTTGTAAAAAACGTTGCACATCTCCTCGGGTTCGTTTACCAATTACACGTGTTTGTTCATCACAGACCTTATTCTGGCATCGTTGCCATGTTGGATGGTCCTCACACGGGTCCATCTCCCTGTACTGATCCCTCTCACCCCTGCATGAATCTTAGCCCTCAAAATACACCCATCGTGTTGAGTCTTGAGGTGTTGCTTGAGCGCCAATGTCGCAGCCAACACTTGGGTTGCACTGCCAGTACTCAATGCTTCTTCTAGGGTCTTAACAAAATCCGTTCCTACTCTATCATTTTGAGTTGTTAATTTTTTAGTAAATTTTATTGACTCAAATTTGATGGCTCGTTTGAGGGCACGCCACCATTTGTTGTTAATAATCGCGCCTGCCAGTGCCATCTTCAATGGCCGACCAATCCTGTTTCTGTACTCCTCAGAGGTCAAAAGAGACCTTCCCAATACAAACAGACAGAAAAAAATGGACTCCAAACGACCAGACATTGTGATCAAGGACTACAACAGAGGAAGTTGTTTGTTAATAGATACATCTGTCCTACAAGATCAAGATGTCTCAAGAAAGTTATGCAAAAATGTTTCTCACTGTAAAGATCTGCAAATTGAAATGTGAAAGCTTAGTAATACAATACAAGTAGTAATTGGTATTTTGGAAATGATAAAGAAGGGGGCTGAGAAGTGCATTAAGCAACTCACTAGTAGTAACTCCAATCTCCGTGTGCTACAAAAGGTAACCTTGATGGGTACAGCCCATATACTACGGAAAGCGCTCTTTGTTTCGAATGGAATGAATGTGGTGACAATTTTAGCATGCATAGCAAAACGAAAGTGCCCTTGATACTCTTGACCCCCAGAAGATGCCTACTACTAAAGCAGCAGAAAGAAAGTTATAATGAAAAGAAACCATAAATAATAATAATAATAATAATAATAATAATAATAATAATAATAATAATAATAATAATAATGACAATAATAATAATAATATTATTTACAAAGGATGCTTTCAATACAAACTACAAGATAAATCAAAACACTGCACATACAAAACACCCATAGTGCTCCAGACGGTAAACAGTGAAAACAATCAATGAAAAGATGACTATAGAGGAAAAAATATAAATAATATTCATCACAAGTTTAATGATAAATTTCTAAGTTATCCGTTTCTATTATTCCTGGGTGAATTTCTTCCACTTCGTCAGCAGACTAACATAACATTTGACAACGAGTCAAAACACCTAAAGGTTTATGGAACGTAAGTGCTCGAATGAACACTTGTGTATCATCGTATTACAGTTTATGTTATACAACTAAATATAAACTAAATATGCAGCTTCTAGCTTTTTACATCTATTTGGCATTGTCAAAATTGTAAGGAAATAAATCAATACTTGAGGAAGTATATAGCTAAAGTGAATATAAGCATGTGTGTGTGTGAGCGTATGTATGTGTGAGTATATATATAATATATATATATATATATATATATATATAATATATATATATATATTTTAAAAAGGAGATGTCGAACACGAGTGGTGATATATAAAAAAGGAAATGAAGAAAATGCTGAGAAATAATTGAAGTAATTTAAGTAATTTAATTAGGTGAAAGTTCTTTTTACCGGTTGCGCATTTGTTATGCTTATCAAAATATAAAAGAGAGATTAGAGTCTGTCTCTTATATGTGAAAAAAAAGAGGCTCCAGAGTTGTTTTGGATTTGCTTGGTTTCGCGCCTAAAATTTTGATTGGTCATTATGAAGGGGTCACGTGAATGTTTGAATGGAAGTTGGTGTTGGGGTAAGAAAAAAGGCTCCAGAGAAGTTAAAATTTGGCTAGTGTCCCGCCTAAAATTTCTTATTGGCCATAATAAAGAGGTCACGTGAATGTTTAGAATTTTCGAAAATAGTGTTGTTGAAATTTCTTATTGTTCAGGCTGGTCAGTAGACGTCATGTGGATATTTTAAATAGCTTTTTAGCGCGTAGTTAGGGAGTGTATTTTCCGCTTGACTGGATAAGTAAGTTCGTTTAGAACAGGGAGAGCTGTATGTATGTATGTGTGTGCGCGCGCGCGTGTGTGTGTGTTTATATGTATGTTGGGGCGCGCGCGCGTGTATATATGTGTATGTGTGTGGGTACTGCTATGGAGACAGAATACTATATCAACTTAGCACTCTCCACCTTGGAAAATGGAACATATTACGAAAAGGCTGAACACTACAATCAACAGAAAATTATGAGAAACTTAAAAACCCTGATCAACCCCCACAAAGAAGAACTCACTAACAAAGAATTCACTTCATCACAAAATTCACTAGTAAAACCAGCCTCTTCTACGGTATTCCCAAAATTCATAAAAGCGAATTAATAAGTAAGGCATGCAAGGAAGCCACAAACTCTGTAATCAATGTCCCCTCACCAAATGACCTCAAATTGAGACCTATAATAGCAGGTCCCGCTTGCGAACCCACCGCCTTAGCAACTTCATTGATACCCTTCTCAAGCCGTTCCTCAAACACATTAAAAGCTACATAAGGGACGATCTAGATATGCTCAACCACCTCCCCAATACACTTCTTGCTGAACAAACCCTGCTAGTAACATTCGATGTAGTCAATCTTTACTCCAACAGCCCCCACAACCTAGGAATAGAAGCTATCCAATTCTGGCTGGATAATTACTCCAACGAACTCCCACACCGCATCAAAAAGGAATTTATTTTAGAAGGACTCAAATTCATCTTAGAGAATAATTTCTTCACCTTCAACAACAAATTCTGCAGACAGAAATCAGGGACGGCAATGGGAACGAAAACAGCTCCTACTTACGCCAACTTAGTCATGGGATACCTGGAAATCACCCTCTATAATAACGTTCTTAACCAATTTGGCACCACTCTCCACACACACATAGAGAAGAACTGGAAGAGATATCTTGATGACTGCTTCATCCTTTGGCCCGAAACCGTCGAGAAGCTTAACGAATTCACACTCTTATAAATGGGCTCAACACAAACATTATTTTCACAATGGAATACAGCCCTCAACAAATTCCCTTCCTCGACATCCTCATTAAAATTCACAACAAAAAAATAGAAACAGACATATACTACAAGCCCACAGACTCCAAGCAATACCTCCCTTTCAATTCATGCCACCCTAGACACGTTAAAATTAACATTCCCTACAACTTAGCCAAGAGAATTTGCACTATAGTCTCCATATAAAAACACCCGTCTCTTACGTCTACAAGAACTCAAGGGCACATTAACAAGCAGGGATTACCCCACGTCACTAATTGACAATGGGATCCAACGCGCCCTAAAACTCAGCACGCAGGAACTTAGACGCCCTAAACCTGTTACATCGAAACCCCATACTCTACATACATCTCTACATACAACCCCCTGAACAATGAAGCTTTTGACACCATCCTCCAGAACATTCCTGTATTACAAAAGGACCATAGAATGAACCAAATCCTCCTAACACACGAAATCATAAAGAGCAAAAGGCAACCCAAATCATTGAAAACATCCTAACAAATGCCAAAGTACTGCCAACCACAACAACTAAACCCACAGTAAACAAATGCAATAGACCCAACTGTGGTATATGCATCAACCTAATAGAAGGTCCGGAATCCTTTTTAAACAAGGACAACGTTTCACCAGTAAAACACAATTCACATGCGCATCAGAAAACCTAGTATATGTCTTAACTTGCTCGGGCTGTAATGAACACTACATAGGCCAAACAAAAAATAGCCTCCGCCAACGCATGACTGTCCACAGATCCCAAATAAAAATACAGGAATATAGAAAAATAGCATTTAGTGCACATATTGATACCTGTGCCGCACAACTCCATCCCAATTTTAGAATCTTTCCCCTCTACAAATTTAAAGACAATGCCACTCATACCCAGCGAATAACCATGGAATCCCACCTTATTAATAAATACAGACCATCTAAACACATGCCCCTAACACGAACCCACAACAAACACTGCACACACCCTACACACACCTTTACCCAGATATAACACCATGACACACCACAAATATATGGTTCCACACATACACATAATTGAATACGGGTGCAAAACATCCAACACTATTTTTGGAAATGGCTGTAAATATTGACTTCACACAAATACGTTGCTTCCCGATACAGGCACAAGGCCAGCAGAACTATAAATATTGAAAATTGTACCCACACATACACATATATACACGCGCGCGCGCCCCAACATACATATAAACACCACACACGCGCGCGCGCACACACATACATACATACAGCTCTCCCTGTTCTAAACGAACTTACTTATCCAGTCAAGCGGAAAATACACTCCCTAACTACGCGCTAAAAAGCTATTTAAAATATCCACATGACGTCTACTGACCAGCCTGAACAATAAGAAATTTCAACAACACTATTTTCGAAAATTCTAAACATTCACGTGACCTCTTTATTATGGCCAATAAGAAATTTTAGGCGGGACACTAGCCAAATTTTAACTTCTCTGGAGCCTTTTTTCTTACCCCAACACCAACTTCCATTCAAACATTCACGTGACCCCTTCATAATGACCAATCAAATTTTAGGCGCGAAACCAAGCAAGCAAATCCAAAACAACTCTGGAGCCTCTTTTTTTTCACATATAAGAGACAGACTCTAATCTCTCTTTTATATTTGATAAGCATAACAAATGCGCAACCGGTAAAAAGAACTTTCACCTAATTAAATTACATAAATTACTTCAATTATTTGTCAGCATTTTCTTCATTTCCTTTTTTATATATCACCACTCGTGTTCGACATCTCCTGTTTTTTAAATATATATAGATATATATATATATATATATATATATATATATATATATATATATATATATACTCACACATACATACGCTCACACACACACATGCTTATATATATATCTATATATATATATATTATATAATATTTATATATTTATATATATATGGTTTTGTATAATCTGAACTGCGTATTATATTAAGCGTTGTTATATTTCTAGATTTCCCTCTATCTGGTGCTCATATGGCATTCATTTTTATACATGGACGAATACATACATTCATACGCACACACAAACAAACACAGACACACACATAGAAACGTACACGCAGGTACACACAGACTCATACACATACACAAATACACACACACACACACACCCACACACATATATATATATATATATATATATATATATATATATATATATATATTATATATATATATATATATATATATATACGCTTGTGAATGAGTATCGTATGCATATATGCATTTCGGTTCGTTTGCATATTCGCGTTTGTGAAGCAAAGCGGCAGAAATTTGATATAGAAATCCGGATGTGTGGATGACTTGAACAGTTTCTCAGGTAATTTGATAAATTAAGTGCCTAATTAAACAGTTTATGAATGAAAGTATAAAATACAAATTATATAAAAATAACTTATCTCTTTCCGTCAGAGTCATACGTACTTTTCTCTCTATATAATATTTATGTATTTTCATGTCGTCCTGTCTTCACAAATATTTAAGACATTTTTCATTACTAATATGTTTTTATGTTTATGTTTTCCTCTTACAGTGCGACATGGCTGTTGCTACCCGCTTATTCTTTGATATGATGCACGAAAACACAACTAAAATCATATTATTTGGCGACGCATGTTTTAACGTGACAGGACCTATGGTGCAAATTTCAAAATGGTGGAATATGACGCAGGTATATTTTATCAATTTTTTATGTGTATTACGATCAGCAGAGTCAAGAAAATAAATGTTGCTTATTATTTTGAATACGTTATTGCGTGAAATACAGGATATATGAGCTTTTAATTTTCCGTCATTTGTATGCAGCCACGGTGTACACCGCCTTCAAGGGTTGTACAAGGAAAATCGACACCAAGGCATATTTTTTGGAGCCTAGTACTTTTTCTATATCTCTCTTTTCTCGAAAATCTAGGTTACGTGGACGTAAACACACCAGCATCAGCTGTCAAGCGGTGCTGACGGGAGATGCACAGATACAAAGACACATACACAAATATATATGTATATATATATATAGATATATATAATCAATAATACTAAAGGGTAAAATTAATTAATTACTTAAATAATAATTCCGCCAGGTAGTATTCGGCATGTTAAATGGTAAACTTAAACAATATTTTTTTTTATGATTATGTGTATAATTATAATTAGGGTTCGGCAAAAAAAATTTGATTCTTCACATATCGAACTTTAGAAATAGCAGCCAAAGAAATTAGCTATTACTTCTACTCAAAAAAATATGCTTCACCACATACCGAACTTTAGAAATAGCAACCAGTAGAACAAATAGCTAAGTTCTTTGGCTGCTATTTCGAAAGTTCGGTATGTGGTGAAGCAAATGTTTTTGTCGAACCCTAATTGTAATTATACTCATAATTATAAAACAATATTGTTTATGTATATATATATATATATATATATATATAATATATATATATATATATATATATATATATATATATATGTGTGTGTGTGTGTGTGTGTGTGTGTGTGTGGGTGTGTGTGTGTGTGTATGTGTGTGTGTGTGTGTGCATTAATAGTAATAGTATAACAACAAAAAAATGAATGAGAACTCGATATTATGCAAATAGTGGAATGTATCTGTATTATAATATGGCAATTATTGGGTTGTCATAATAAAACTCAGAATTTCGGGTGACTGGGCGGAAATCTGCTCCGGCATCTCGTCAGAGAAATAAAGAAAAAAAAAACGCTTATAGAATTCGCGTATGCTCGCACCTGCATACATACACATGCACGCACGCACACCCACGTACATGGGCCTATATGCATATGCTCACGTCCACTCGCGTGAAACACATACATGCATACCCACACATACGCCTATACGTGCACACACACACACACGCACACGCACATATGTATACATATATCTATATACTTATACGCGCACAATTATGTTCGTATACATGTCTATATACGCACATGCACAAAAATATGCAGGGTGAAAGGTAATATACAGAAAAAATATGTAAAAATATATAAAGCAAGAAAAATATATAAACAAATATATAAAAATATGTATATATATATAGAGAGAGATATATAGGGAGAGAAAGAGATAAGATTCTTGTAAATGGACACAATATAAAATGCAGGTTCTATCTGTGACCATGTCGGCATATGATGGAGTAGGCATATGCGATCTCATTGGACTGTTACCACTCGTTGGGCAAGACTTCTTCGGACATATATTTCGCCACTTACAAAGATGACGACAAATACTAATGGACCAGCACAAGATCGGTTTAGGAAGGGCATTGTCCAAATGATGAAAACTTTCGGTCTTACCATAACTATGGATACCAACCTGACGGTTGTCAATTTCCTAGGGGTATCCGTATATATATATATATATATATATATATATATAATTTTAATCCAAACGGGAAAACAAAAAAACAACAACACGTGGAACAATTACAGTATTATTATTAATAGGCGCTCAGGAAATATGGAAGCAGGAATATATGCAACGGGCTTCTTTCAGTTTCCGTCTACCAAGTCCATGCGGAAATCATTGGTCTGCCGTAGGATATAGAAGAAGGCTCTTGCGCAAGGTGCCTCGCAGTAGGACTGAACATGCAACCATGTGGTTAAGAAGCAAACTTCCTACCACAAAAATACGCCTGCCCTATGATATATATGTATGTGTGTGCATGTTTCTTTTTGAGTGTATGTGTTTGTGTGTATGTGAATTTTAATGGAAATCGAAGCAGATAGATCTATAGATAATAGCATGTAAATGGTGGTTTTAATAGTCCTTTCATATCGTTAGCTACCAATGGAACATGAACCCAGACTAATTAGGCATGCTAATTTTTCTGTTGAAAAGTGTTGTTCAAGCTATTGCTGTTGTATCATTTATGCGTTTCGTGTTTCTCGGCTCAGTCCAACAGCGTGGTACTTTGGAAAGTGTCTTCTATTATAGCTTCGGGCTAAAGTAATCCTTATGAGTGGACTTGATAGACGGTGTGTGCCACTTTGTGCTTTGCTTCTGCACCACCAGAGCTTGACGACCGGTGTTGGTGTATTTCCGTTTTGGTAAACGGGATCGTTAGAATAAATACTAGGCTTAAATGAATAAACTTTCGCTAAAAGTCTTTAAAGGAGAGCACCAACTTAGCCGCAGTCTAATGACTGAAACAAATAGGAGAAAAAATAGTTATATATGTGTGTGTAGATTTGTACACATACACACACACACACAGACAAACACACATGGAAATTACGGAACAGTAAAGAAAATAATTTCAATAGAAGAACAAAATGAATAAATTAGATGGACGCTCATTAAAATTTTTAGACGGAAAAGTAGCTGTGAAAATAATGTTACGAGCATGGCTCTTCGTCAGAAAGTGGAAAATGTCCAGAGATGAGAAAAAGGAGAAAGAACAAATTGTGCGGAGAAAATCAGGCTATTATTTACAAAGTTAATATCGAATGGTTTCTTATACTTTCATCATGAGAAAGGAATACTTTTAGGAGCCCTAGAAAATTACTCAAGATATATACATCAAAGATCTGATATAGAAAGATATGATTCACGCCTGGCATCGTGTATCTTTTATATGCTTTAATCATTTGATTGTGGCCATGCTGGGGTACATTCGTGATGTAAATTAATTTTATCGCATCCTTAAGTTAGTTCAAAGCAGAGGATACATAGTGATAGGCAGGAATTGGGATGATGATTTATATAACAACTTATCTTCCTCTTTGTATAAGAAAGGATTATCTTGAATGAGTTATCTTTACTTTACTGTAGAGAGAATATTTCACCGAAGTAAATTATCTAAGACACTTCAAGTACTTTAAATAGAAATAGTGCTTGTAGAATCAAACAGTTTCATAAATTCGACATTGGATATATCGTTGTAGTTTGAGACGGAGTGTCAGTTATAGTCTGGCGTAGGGATTTGAATGAATTTAGTAGTCAGGAATTGTGTGACATGTTGATATTAAGTGTTCACTAACTAGGTTTTATATTTAAAACAACATTCGGAAAATGCTTTTGAACATGAACATGTTTCAATAATATAAAAGCTATATCAAAATACATGCCAAATCCTGACATTTTAGCAATGGCCAATATTATTATTTTCGCACCTTAAAAAAAGAGCCCAGTAATAATAATAATAATAATAATAATAATAATAATAATAATAATAATAATAATAATAATAATAATACAATAATACAATACCTCGTGAGTATTTAAAATTCTCTTCAAAGTGGGTTAAGAAATTTACAAATTTACATATCTGCAGCTTTCAAACATACATCCGATCGGCTTTAAAAACTTTAATACCCACAACTGCCTCTGTAAGCACCCTTTTTTTTCTTCTCTCTAAAAACATCACGCTTTTCTTTTTGTGGACTTACAAAACGCTAAAACATTCTATGAAAATCTGACTTTTCTTTGCTTCCTCCCAGAATATTCAAATATAAATGTAAACATATACTTTTTATTGTAAAAACACACCTGTTCTTCTAACTGGACATACAAACATCTCTAGATGGGTCAACTTCAACCTCCACAATATTACCTTACGCGAAATATACAAACACTTTTTATTGCAATAACACAAACGCACATGGAAAAAAAAATGATGATGTTAAGATTCTCTCTGGTCGAACACATCTTCTCTATTCACAAACAATTCAGAACAGCCCTTCCTTAATTTTTCTAAAGCCTAATAGTAGTAAACATCTGAACTTTTTTTGACCGATAGGACCCCACCTAAAAAAAAAAAAAAAAAAAAAAAAAATATATATATATATCACTGATGGTGATGGTGATGATGGTGATGATGATAATAATGATAGTAATAGTGCTGATCTATCTATCTACACACACACACACACACACACACACACACACTCAAACAGTTCAACCAACACAAACCTCACCTCGGCTCTATTGTTAACCAAATATGAAAGTATTATTTGACAGGCAACTCTGGCGTTGAAGACAGTCAGCCAGCCAACCACCAAGCCAGCCAACGAGACAGACGGACACTACTGTGATGGTGATAATGATAAAAAAACAAAAATAACAATAATAAGATACTGCTGTGACTACACATAAAACAATATCATTGATGATGATGGTGGTGATGGCGAAAATGATGATGGTAATGGTGGTGATAATGATGATAGTGATAATAATGGTGATGATAATAACAATAATAAGCCGATTACGGCTGCTATAATGGTACAATTATAATTGTAACGGCAATGATGGCCGTCTCCCCACGAGCCAATCAAAGCTAAAAAATGATAACATTATCGTAGCACCAAAATGTTTTTGGAAACTAAAAGGAAAACTAAATCAGTATACCAAATCGCTTGTCCTATGGTTAATCTAGAAGCGCGCCCCCCAGGGAAGAGCCAGCATGGGATCGAAAAGTCATCAACTGGCACAAACACTTCTCCGAATACGGACATGGATGGTCACTTGAACGGGAAATACCCCAACTCGAGCCCTCCAAGTTCACCACCACAACCACCACAGAAAGAAAAATGTAAGCGGAACAAATGGACCCGAGAAGAGTATAAAGAAGTAATATACGCTTATTACTATGCATTAGGTAGGCCATCTCAAGAGAGACACACCGCAAACTCTTACAGTATATGGAGAACACGGAATCAAGACAGTAGGCCCTATTTGGACAAGAACAAATTAGCAAATGTGAGGAGGGATATCCTTAGAAACAACAGACTCACAGACAGTGAAATAAGCGCGATCAAGCACGCAACGGAAAATGACATAAATATAAGACACAAAGGAAATGAAGAATCAGATGAACAGTATATCCCGTCACGAGGCTTAATTGAAAGACTGCCATCTGACCAAAGTACGCAAAGGCCTGAAGATACCAGAAATTCTATTGTACCTGTTAAAGATAGCCAGGAAAACGAAAAAACAACAGTAACTGAAGATCTCGCATTTGCTGAGAGTCTATGGCAGAAATGAGGCAGAAAATTCTAAATACGCTTGAAGTTGTAAGACATACAAGTATGAATGATAGAGAACCACTTCATAAACTCTCAAATACAAACCAAAATAAAAAATAAAACCAAATTGGCAACTATGTAACAAATGAAATAATACGAGAATTAAAACCTGATTTTACTGAGTTAAATGAAATTATTTACGCTTCTGCTAGGGCAATTGAAACCAGCTGTATGCCCCCGAAAAAACAAAGAAAACAAAACCTGGGAAGAAATCAAACCTGGAGAAGTAAAATTGAAAAAGTGATTGAATTTATGAGAGGGGAAATATCAATATTAAATGAACTAATATGTGGAAATGATGTAAGATCCAGAACAGGAAGAAAGATGAAGAGAAAATTTGGATCCTCACCAAGAAGAACTGATATCAATAAAAGAAACGCTGAAACAAAAAGTCCAAGCAAAAGCCCAAAGAATACGAAGATTTGAGAAGAGAAACAAGTTTTACAAGCAAAATAAGCTGTTCACATCCAATGCCAAAAAATTCTACAGAGAAATAGGGAAGGAGAAAGTAACCGTTAAAGACCCCCCTCCCATGCAAGAAGTTCAAAACTTTTGGAAAAGGATTTGGAGTGACAAGAAGACGTACACCATAAATGCAGACTGGATTATACAAACTGAAGGATCCTACCAAAATTTACAACAACAAGCATGGGAAGACATCACAATAGCAGACCTAAGAAAGGCACTCACGAAGGCCCATAATTGGAAATCCCCCGGTAAAGATAGGGTGCCGAATTTCTGGCTCGCATCGCTCCCATGCCAACACGGTAAGCTACTTCAGCTGCTCAATGGTATTATGAGAGACCCAAAGAAAACACCTGAATGGTTAGCAAGTGGCATTACTTACCTACTCCCAAAGAATAACGAAACCAACCTTCCAAAAAACTATCGGCCTATAACCTGTCTATCCACCACGTATAAAATCCTAACATCTATCCTGGCGGAGAAAACATATGCATTCATGGAGAAGAACGATATTTTCCCCACTGAACAAAAAGGGTGCCGCCGAGGCTCTTACGGATGCAAAGATCAACTGCTAATCAATCGTATGATCCTTGAGAACTGTCACAACAAGCGCAGAAATCTCAGCACCGCATGGATTGACTATAAAAAGGCCTTCGACAGTATACCGCATCCATGGATCTTGAGATCGCTGGACATCTTCAAAATTTCCCCAGTGATTTCAAACTTCCTGAAGCACAATATGTCGTTGTGGAATACGAATCTCCAATTATACCACTCTAATGGAGTACTTGCCTCAGAAAATATAAACATCAACTGTGGAATTTTTCAAGGTGACTCACTTTCACCTTTAATATTCTGCATAGCCCTAATACCCCTTACAAGTGAATTAAACAGAACAGGATATGGGTATAAAATTGCCAATAAAAAAATAAGCCATCTATTTTATATGGATGACTTAAAACTTTATGGTAAAGACAATAATGAACTTGAAGGCCTATTGCGCACCGTGAAAGCATTCAACGATGACATCGGGATGGAGTTTGGACTTGAGAAGTGTGCCAAGGCCACTTTCCAGTAAGGGAAAGTGAAGACTACAAATTCAGTCGTGTTAGATGTTGACACAGTCATAAGAGAGCTTGAGCAAGAACAAACATACAAATATTTAGGGATAAATGAAGGCTCTGGTATTCAGCATGCAAGCATGAAAGAGAAGATCAGGAAGGAATGTTATAGGAGAGTTCGTGCAGTCCTGAAATCTGAACTAAATGCACGTAACAAGGTGTTAGCTATAAATTCCTTAGCAGTTCCAGTTGTTACTTATAGCTACAATGTGTTGAACTGGAATATGAGTGAAGTAAAGAATATAGATAGGAAAATACGCAAGCTGATGAGTTGTAATAGGATGCACCACCCAAAGGCAGACGTAGATCGCCTTTACCTTCCCAGAGCCCAAGGAGGTCGAGGCCTGATCCAATTTGAACTAGCTTACAAAACAACCACAATTGGACTGGCCAAATATCTCGAAATATCGAATGACTGGATGCTAAAGCTCGTGGAAAATCACGAGAGACGGAAGAAGCTTCATTCTATCATAAAGGAAAGCAAAACATTTGCTATTGATCTCGTGCAGGATACCCAAACTGAACAACCCGAGGGAAGTACGGCAACTGTTGTTGGCAATGAAAAAAGCGCACGAGCATTTGGCTGATAGGTGGGAGGAGAAACCTCTGCACGGCAAATATGTGACCCGCAGCAAACAAGCTGATGTTGACCAGAAGCAAACCGATCAGTGGCTACGGAGCTCAGGGCTAAAAGCAGAGAGCGAAGGTTTCATCCTGGCTGCTCAAGATCAAATCCTATTAACCCGGAACTACCAGGCCAATGTGATGAAAAATGGAGCATACCCAACATGCCGAATCTGCAACGACGTGATTGAAACAGTGGACCACCTAATCTCTGGATGTAAAGTCTTAGCACCAGTGGAGTATAAATTAAGACATGACAGAGTTGGCTAATATCTCCAGTGGCTAATAAGTCGGCATTACAATATCAAAACTGCCGACAAGTGGTATAATCACCACCCTGAGGCTGTAACTGAAGGAGAAAATGTAACCATTCTGTGGGACTTTCCAGTACATACAGACCGAACCATCAAGGTTGTGAAAGACCAAAACAATAAAGTTTGCTTATCGATCGACATGAGCATCCCCTGTGATCATAATATCTCAGCGAAAGAGTTTGACAAGCTCAGAAAATATAAAGACCTACTCATTGAAATTGAGAAAATGTGGCATCTCAAGGCGGTTACAATACCAGTGATCGTAGGAGCACTAGGAATGATCAAGAAGGGAACCGAAAATTATATGAGAATGATCCTTGGCTTACCATCCCTGCAAGAAGTGCAAAAGATTGTCTTAACTGGTACATCACACGTATTGAGAAGAGCATTGTCGATGTGAGAACTGTTACTGCTCATGTATTTTAATTTAACTTATAAAAAAAGAACGAACTATTGAGTTTAGTTTAATGGCCTACCAATGTATACTATGAGTTTCTTTGCCCTAGGAGTCAGGAAGACACTCGGCAAGAAATGGAAGCAAATTTGAAAGAAGAAAAAAAAATAATAATAATATAATGAAGAAGAAGAAGAGGAAGAAGAAGAAGAAGAAAGAAGAAGAAGAAGAAGAAGAAGAAGAAGAAGAAGAAGAAGAAGTCGTCAATAACTGTGCATCTATCATTTTCTTATTACTAATAACTGTTCAATTAGCAGATCGAATATATAATGTAAAAGAGGAAGCTATTGCAAGAGGTGCAAAGAGGATGTAGGAATTAATGAAGGGGAAACCAATGATGGTACGTATAGTTGTTAGGGTATTACAGGAGACAAGCTTAAGGTAGAAGAATGTAGCTTTTGGGTAGCTATATTATAAGAGTGCTTAGGACAATGTCCCAGACATTTTGTTCTTGGTGTATCTGAAAACTCTTGGAGTCAAAGGGAATATAAACAACCTTATGGAGAAATCAATGTGTGTGCTAAGTAGAGCTAACAAGTGCAAAAGTATCTCTGGGGAAAAGTGAAAATACGCAAGGACATTTCTCTCCATTACACTTCCTCATTGCGCTAATCTGCTTGACATATATATTAAGAAAATTCAAGACTGCCTATTTCTAAGCCAAATTTCATGTTTATTTATTTGGTAAATCCTTGTACTGTGTGTAGTAATGTTTCCAGAGTCTTATCATTTGTAGCGTACAGTTTTATTTCATCCATATATAATATCCATTCCAGAGGCCATCCAGGTAATTTCTCAGCCAGAGTTTTATGTGTTCCTGTTAGATATTACAACCAAAAGTTGAGGATCTTGTGGTGTCTGGGTGCCTTCCACTAGCTTAAATTCTGAAGTCCCTGGGTGACCTCTTTACTTGTTATTGGAGTCCAGTGTTGTTAAGGTCCTCTGTTTGTTATTTAGATAGATATTTTCTGAAGTCGTTCCTTCTCCGATCATATTACCTTCCAAACTTGTGGCACTTTTCTGTTGGTGCTGCATTGATATCTATTTTATTTTCTCCAAGCTCTTCGTAGAATTTTCTGGGGTTGGATTATTATTATTATTATTATTATTATTATTATTATTATTATTATTATTATTATTATTATTATTATTATTATTATTATTATTATTATTATAATTATTATTATTATTATTATTATTATTATTTCCTGCATTTGCATTAAGCATTAATACTATGGTATTTCAAGTGTGTATAGCATCAATGTTATCGCATACACAAAGGTTTATTATTCCTTAAAGATTCCGCCCAATACATAAAAATGATTTATTTTTATCCTAACCGAACATAAGTATTGAAATCCACCGTAAAAGAAACTGAAATATGAAGGTCAGTTCTCATATATACAGTGATACATTTCTTTAGACTTGTCTTGTGAAATGTAGAGAAAAAAAGAAAAAAAAGTTAAAAGTTGAAAAACAGTTGCATGCCTCTTGAACATAGATATTCCACTTTAAATCATTAGTGAATTATGAGACAAAATTCCAAATATAAATCAATTAATTTGAAATGATTATAATCTTTCATACTCGATCTTCTCCCCTTGTGGTTGTCATTACACGAGAGTAAACATGAAGTTACACAAGAGCAGACAGAATAATTTCAGTTTCCGAAGAAATCAGTACGCTACAAAATTTCTGAAATCAAAAATCGGAAGCAGTATAACTAACCAGCATAATCGGATTGTGCATCGACAATGTGCATAGATACATACACTTAGAATATACAGCAGCAAAATGGTGGTGAATGTTAACAGTGTATAAGCACTAAAGATGCTAGAATAAAAGATACTGATTCCATTAATAAATCTTGCTAGCACATCAGTAAATATAAGAAAGCTTCCTATCATATAATGGTACTTTTTCAGAGGAAGTAGAAAGAAACAAACATTTTATAAATCATATTCAAAGAAACAGCGAATTGCCATCATCCTCAAGTATCGTCTGGTTGAATAAAGTGCATCTTCATTACTTCTCTGCAGTTTTATATATCCTGTATTTATTTAATGTATTCAGTTAGTATTATCCATCCACATTATTCTTTGCTAACCCTCTCAATTTTTCCGTTCAATTTGCCTTCTATTAATACTTACTGTAAGTATCCTAAATATGTTAGATTCTTAAGTATACTGACGTGTTTTATTGCTCTGTCCATGATATCCTCTCGAGTCTTCCACTGTCATTAACTGTAGTTACCTTATTGCAAATAATTCTACTGCAATACACTTATTGATTCAAAGACGTAATATTAAAGATAATTCAATGAGTTACCATAGTTTCTTCCTAATAAACGATGCTTAAAATAGTACTCATTTTCTCAGTTACTTTTAGGTTGGGACACATTAATAAGAAGAAACATTTAAGCTATTTTTTCATTGGAGTGTTACTTTTTTACAGTGGAGCTGAAGGTATCAATCATATTTCTTATGTCAATTTTTGAAAGCGAACGTCTCAATTATTGCTTACATGAATGAGAAAACGAATAATATTTTTCAGGACATAACACTTAAAGTGATAACCAAATCAGGCGGAAACAGACGTATACAAATGTGTGCTCAAACGCACAACATATAACGAATGATACAATAATATATTATATTATACTATATATATATATATATATATATATATATATATATATATATATATATATATAGTGTATAATATATATTATATATTTATAAAGGGAGACAGAAAGACAGGCAGAAATATAGATGAATATATATACATATATATATATATATATTATATATATATACATACGTATATATATATATACATATATATATATATATAAATAATAAATATTAGGGAATATATCCAAATTTACGGGAAAAAATCAGATTTAGGATTAATCCATTTTATAGTAAAATTTATAAAATATTATTTGAGACAAAACCACTATTTTGGCAAAACAAACATAAAGACTTAATCATACATAAAATTTAATAAATAGTCAAAAAAACCGCCACTACATCGTGTTTCTTGTCTTGATCGACAATCTTCAGGTGGACTTCCAATAATTCAGTTACAAATTATGAAGTGATTTGTAACTGAATTATTGGAAGTCCACCTGAAGATTGTCGATGACAAGAAACGATTGTAGTGGCGGTTTTTTTGACTATTTATTAATTTTATGTATTGATTAAGTCTTTCCTTGTTTGTTTTGCAAAATAGGGTTTTGTCTAAATAATATTTTATATATATATATATATATATATATATTAATAGTGAAGAAAATATTAGGTATACATATGACTATATAAATAAATAAGTATATATTTGTATGTGTGTATGAATATATATATATATATATATCTATATATATATATATATATATATATATATATATACATATATATACATATATATACATATATATTAAGTATTTATGGGTTTGGGTGCCCATGCCTATGTAACTACATATGTATATTCTATAAGAAGGACTAGGATGTGTATTTGTTTTTAGCATTTTTTATCATTTCGAATTTTTTATGTTTTCGAGTACAATTTCTTGTTACTGTGAAATTCTGAGAACTATTGCGCTTCATGTAGAACCTGAATAATAAATTGATAAAACGTAAAATATAATTAAGCCACAATATAATCATATTTAAAATACATAACTAAATTACACTCTTCCTTCTATAAACACATATGGTTATTACAACACAAGGAAACGATAATCATCTACACAGATGATTGTCGTTTCAACACACCTCCTTTTGTCAATGGTATTTATGACTATTCAATAGAGCTGCATGGAGCATAGGTGAAGATGAAAGTTGTAACATATTGTGCACTTCCAATTGGTTACAAGAGAGCGTGTCACACTTCTTCCTTCAGCGTAGGTCTTTCAGTAGAGAGAATAACTAATGAGATCACTGTAAAGGGACTTCTGCATGCCAATGGAGTATAGCGATAAACGCTCGTAAGATCAAATTATACCTTCCGAGTCTCTATGATTAGTTGCTAGTGAGAGGCCAAAGCAAGGTGGATAGTAATTGGGTGAAACTACGTTTTACATCAGTGTGTCCCCCTTTTAGAAGGATGCTGTTCCAACAGTAAAAAGTTCCTATCTCCCAGGGGTTTCATTGGGCGGCTTGACACTAAGCAAATGTATTTCTGCCTCAGCGCATTCAGGTGTATTGTCATTATATACGCTAGTCAAACCAAAGCGGGGGTACTGACAGGTGCAGCCACGCCGGGTCGGACTAGACTTCGAGATACTAGGGGCTAAGAAGTGGTGATAAACCCTGGAACTCCAGAACCCCAACATCGGATGCACTTTAAAGACATATCGAGGACTAATATACACAAATATATATATGTATATATATATATATATATATATATTATATATATATATATATATATATATTATATATATATATATATATATATATATATATAAAGGGAGAGAGAGAGAGAGAGAGAAGGAAAATATTTAAGTTAATGCTGCTTCATATTCCACAAAAGACAATGACTTTTAAACAACAACTGATTTGAAAACTACATGCCTCCCGCCCGATATCTCGTAGCATCAGAAGGAAAACAATGTCTGTCTTCGAAGGTTTAATATAGTTGAGATACTGAACGGTTGTGACAGAATATTAAATTGACATCATTGTATTGAACACGTCTGAAATAAACATGATAGACGTTATAAGGAATAAATTACAAGATAGTAAATGAAATAGGCTTGAAATTGTTGACTGGTTGCTATTCAGCGATTGTAAAGATTAATCTTTGGCCAACAGTGGTATTCTTATTAAGATACTTATGCTTAAATACTGTTCCTATATCTTGCCAATAAGTGCTTCGAGAAAAGTGACCCAAAAATGTCAGTGTTAGGTAGTAAAGCGCACGTGGCCAATGCTATGTTAATGAATTTTTTACTGACCGTGTGAATTTCGGTCGGTTTCAATTGCCTTGCCTGTAATATTTCCTCTGGCTTAATTTCCTGTCTTTGAATGCTCAAAATATTTTAACTGTGATTTTTTAATTTAGGAATTGTGCACTACGTAATCAATGCTTCTGTTTCATATTTATTTCCCCATTACTGGTATTATTCTCAGGTACTGAAATGTTTCTTATTGTTGTTTTAGCGTTTCGTTTTCAGAATACACAAAATGCTTAGAAAAATTTTAAACATTTCTGCCCCATATTCTGAAATTCATTACTTTAAACTCGGTTTCGTTCCATAAATATAGCAAAACGTTTAATTTTTGGTGATATTCACACGATATTTCTATCGGTTTTATTGCATTTTCTCTAGTTCTGCGATGTTTCTTTGGTACTAGAATTATTGTAATATATGCCACAAATGTTTTCGCATTTACAGTAACTATTCCTTCCTTCGTCAGATTTTAGATCGTTTATGAGTGATAATTCATATACCGTGCAGTTGAAAGAATTACAATTTTTCTCTGAGTCAAGTCTAAATTAGCATCGATTCCACTGTAGCTCAGCGTGTTTAAATGGATTGCCACCAGACAGGGAAAAGGAAACAAAGGGATTCTTATCAAAAAGAAATATGTAAATTTGCAAAATTTTTCTTTACTACTGCAACATTAAAACTGTTCGCTGTTTAGTCATATCTTTAAATGCTCACGTACCTTTGCTGCACATTGCTCTTGACTAACGTCTCTAAAATATACGTTTGGGAAAATCACTCAATAATTAATTCTTTTTGATCTCCTACTCAACATTATTACAGTATTCACTAAGCCTAAGATAATGCGGGGGCTCGATTACTTTGCGTGCCCTTTGCATAAGGCGTTTTTATCAGTTTTATGTTCTTGAACATATTTAAATTGCGATACGTTTACAGTTAAGTCTCTCAGTTACCAGCGTATTGACAGGTTATGTGTGTATAGTTTCAGGTAATACTTGTTAGTCGTGGTAACAGTGATATTTTCCCATCACTTTGATGATTTTCAGTTTGTTGTTAAATATTTTTTCCTAGTAATTTAACTCTTTCTCTTAGATATTACAACCGGAGTTTTCCAAATTGAATATTATTTGCACTTTTCGTTTGTATTCGTTTCTTGCATCCATCGGAGTCTTTTTAATCTGAATTGGCCTTGCATATTTTGAACGAGCTTGTCGGTGTTTTGACTGATCATAAATATGGTAGGTCGATATCAAACAGATCCGATATATTGTCTATAGAAACATTACTAACTGTTTTCATGTTATAGAGTATATAAAATTTAGTGACAGCCTCTCCTCTTCCAACTTTCATTGTGAAAACATTATCTACGTCACAATACATTTCTGAAGAATTTGGCTCTTTATATTGTGTTTTTAAATTTAAATATTCATTATTGGCTTCTGTAAGGATTCTTATTATGATAATTCTTATTATTATGCTTTACGTGAGAAATGAAATGTGCAACTGTAGGCAAATAGGTGTTTCTGAGGTCCAAAGAACATTGTTTTTTTCTGGTCGATGGGAGGATTTTTTAAATTTATTTTCGTAATCTAATCTATTTTGCCGAGTTGCTCTTTTATGTTATTTTAATGAGTACAATATACGTCGGTGTATGTACGCAGTATGGTTGTACCGAGTCTGTCTTAGCATATGATTTTGTTTCTTGTTTATATTTTTAGCCCGCTGCTGTTATTGGTATTGATTTCACTGACATGAACCACATCATGTAAATATTTTCACCTGTATATATCCAGCTTATCAAAATATCCACTCTTAAAAGTTATATTTGGAGTGTTTTCATTGATCATCCTTTCAATCTGAACCATCATGTCTTATACACTTCTTTCGAGATTGATGCTATATACAGTATTGATATTGTGTCTACGCATATGTCAAAGAACCGGTACTTTGCTCAGCAGTTACTGCTGCAAACTCAATAACAGCTGTGTATGAACTGGGACTTGGCAGCTGAAATCATACATTGCACTGGTTGCATACAATTTAGTAATGTTAGCTATTTTTCTTTTTGTTTGTTGATTTATGTTTAATGAGATCGGTTGATAAAAAGGTCTTTACATCAACTTTGGGGTGTTGACTGTGTAATAACGTTAATTAATATCTGGAAGAGGTTTTGTTTACGGACTTCAATTAAATTAATTTCTAATTTATTATATTCAAGTGGTAGTTTCTATGGATTAGTTTGCCTCTTCTACAGTGTTACTTTTCTCATATGCATAAGATTTGAAAATAACTTTCAGTTCTCGAACCACAAAAATATGGAAAATGTTATGCCTGGCATTGTCTGCTATGCATTGTCTTTCTTTAAACATTTATATTTCTCGGCGCTGATTACGATGTCTGATGTCATGTAAGGATGTATTTTCTTATAACTAGTAGACTAAATTGCAGACATATACAAAGCGTTCATCAGTTAGTCGACTGTACATTATTTTTCTCTCTTTTGAATTACAAATGATGAAATTTAACAATTGGATATGCATGGGTACCTATTGGAACCGATGTCGCATTTTTAGAAATAAAATGTGAAAATAAAATAAAATTTCTTCCGTTAGTGTGAAAAAGGGTAAAACAGATGAGTAACAAAAAAATAAAAATTCAATATGCTATAACTTGAGTATTGATTACGATTTCTTGATAAAAGTATATCATTGATATTTTTATATTTTTTTATATAATCCTTTGATGCAGTCAGCTGAAGTCTGAATGTAAACTACGTATTTAGTGAAATATAACGCAGCTGCTTATACTGCGCAAAATCTTTTGCATATGTCAATAATATGTCTATTAAATTTGCATACATCCATAGCATTACTTCTCTATTATGTTTTCTAACCGATCGTTTACTAATGTGTTCAAGGGAAATTTCTGTAAAGTGCTTCCTAACGTAAAGATATGTAATAATAATAATTTTCTCGCTAACCAATTTTTTGTGATAGAAATCAAAGAATTATATGATTTTTTTTTTTTCAATTTTAGCACATTACTAACGACAGAAAAATGCAAATTTGATGAATAAAACGCTGAAAACTATACATAGAAAATAACAAATATTAGAAGTAGACAATTGCATAAAACATTTTAGTTCCAAATACTCACCAATCATGAGTAATACATCTCTATCTCTTTATTTTGTGTTATAAAAGTTAAAACGCAAACTAAATGTCTCTAATAATAGGCAGAAACTTGTTATCGGAGAAAATGGAGGCCGAGCAAATGAGCACTTCGACACCATATTTCTTCTCCACTATCTTTGTCTTTCTCGTTTTCTCGATATGTCTCTCTCCATACATACTCATATGCATACATACATATGCATACACACACTCTCTCACACACACACATATATATATATATATATATGTATGTAAACACACATATATAAATTATATATTTATATTATATATACATATACATATAAATACATGTATATTTATATATGGATGTATTTATATCTATCTATCTAGCTAGCTAGCTAGTTATCTGTTTATCTGTGTGTCTATATATATGTCCATTTGTATATCTCTGTCTGACTGTCTGTTTATCTATCTGTTTATCTTTCTATCTGTCTGTCTCTCTGTCTGACTGCCTGGCTGTCTATCTATCTATCTATCTATCTATCTATCTATCTATCTATCTATCTATCTATCTATCTATCTATCTATCTATTTATCTATCTAGTTATCTATCTATGTATGTATTTATGTATGTGTGTATCTATCTGTATATCTATCTATTTATCTATAGTGACGGGATGGGATAGAAAGAATCCAGGGTACATATGTTTCATAGCAAGTGGAATCTCTTTGCATCAACATTTACCTCTTGGACACAGCGTAGCATTTCATCTACTCTGGCCTGAAGAGTAGCCAGCGTATAGATCTCACTTGGATTTTACCACTTCTGAAGTTCCACCCGCTATAAACCCTATGTAGATCGGATCTTTCCTACTCCATTCCGTAACTCTTGTATTCTTTTTCGCACATTCAGATCCCCTGTTTGCCTACCATGAATATGTAAAGAACTCTTTTTCTGCTTATCGCTCTTCGATAAACAAAAATAACCCGCAATTTCCGTCTCAAATGTTGCAAACTATGTACCCTGGAGCAATCAACATATAGGCGACCACAAGAAAAGCAACCCAGTAGATTTTATAGACTCTTCTTGAGCTTTATACATTGCAAAGCAAAGTCGCCCTGGAGACTGTATTCATTTGAACTCAAATGGCATGCCTGTTGGTTTGATTGGAATTCTTGGAATGAAAGTCTTTTCCCCAGGGGCACATCCATTAATGATGGTAGCTTTGTCACATTAGGTGTTAATGTCTTCACAATCAACATTGTACCACTGCATAATTTAGGAGGATCTAAATTTCTTAGGAGCAATGTTAGGACTCAAACCTTCAGAGAAAGTTTACGTAGAGGAGTTCCAGTGCCTCAATAGTATTAAAGAACTCTATTGTGTAATGGACAGATTAATTTTCATCAAGCACTGAATCAACTGATTTTACTTATTAATGACGGTTGGAATCTTTTTTCATTAATTCATGGTTAATCCTTTCTACTGTCTCATTTATGGAGTAAGAATTGGTCTCTCATACAATCATTTATATGAATTATAGTTATTACTAAAGTCTGGAAATACCGTTCTTCAATTCAGCTGGGGAATTCAGTTTGATAGCGATATGAGCAAAACTGATATCACCATTTCCATCAAATGGTACTTATCCATTTCTAAATTAGAGGAACAAGGTTGAAACCTGTTTTGCACATTGGTCCCCATGTAACGAATTTCGCATATTAGTATTGAGGGAGAATTTCAGTACTTTATTCCATAGGTGTGGAGACTTAATGCATGCTTTTATTTCACCAGATCTTATTCGTCTCACAATGACTGGTAATGTCTGCCTGAAATCTCCTAGTAAAACTGCAACTCGTCCCATAGATTTATTCTTGCCTCTGATGCCCTGCAAAGTCTTCCCATGTGACATGTTGTATTAATTCAAAAAAATAAAGAGGCATTGGCACAACACTTCTGCTGAACCTGAATCTTTGCTTCTATTACGAATTGGACAATCATTTTTGACCAGGTTTAATGGTAATTTAAAAGCAGAATGAGTTGTTTGTCCTCCTCGCAGAATGACGGCAGCAAAGCCAGACAACGTTACAGCAACTGCAATCTTTTTTGTTACCTTACCTTGGAGAGAAGCAATGTCACACATGTTTTACCTGTGCCACCAGGATCATCAAGAGAGAAAATTCTTCTGCTTTTGTCTGGCGATTGGAGAACGCCGCACACTCGCATACATATACATACAGTATCAACCATTAGAAGAAATGGACGTGTGTGTGTGTGTGTCTGTGTGCGAGAAACAGAGAGAGAGAGAGAGAGAGAAAGAGAGAGAGAATGCCACTTAGACATCATTCTCTTTCTCACTCATACATGTATACATACATTGAAAAAAGATGTATACATATCTATCCATGTATGTACGTATACATGACAACACACTCTTCACTAACACACACGCACATACATAAATGTATACAAACGTACAGACAAAACACGTGTGCGCGTGTGACTGAATAAAAATACATAAAAAGTTTTTAGGGAAATTAACGAAGTGTACGATTTCGTAACGAAAGAAGCGTGGATTGTGTGTGTGTATGTGCGTGTGTGAAAGAGAGAGAGAGAGAGAGAGAGAGAGAGAGAGAGAGAGTACATTGCAAGCAATGAATGAGATTAATATGGAATGAAAAGGTCGTGTAAATAAAAACACGGATATTTAATTTTATTTAAATTTATGAACTTCGTAAATATTTCTTTCAGTAAGTTACGTAGTCATTTACAAATAGCGAACATTAAAATAGAGAGTGAGAGACCTCGCCGGTTTTACGTCAATACCGGAAGTTGACAATGTGAAACCTTTTTAAACAACTGAGTCATAAATATGAAGCAATAATTTTATTTTTAAAAGATCAAATGAAGAGGTGAAATTATTCATGCATCATATGTATGGAAGTAATTGGTGAAGTCGTTTTCCCGTGAACAGCGAATACACAGACATATCTATTTTATATCACTGCGAATTTGGTTCCCAGCCAAATGTTTTTCATGTTGGGAAACAAATGATAGTCAGATGGTATATTATCAGGGGTATAGAGACGGTGGTCAACCAGTTCAAAGCCACAGTCTCACGCAGTAGCCATTGAAAGCAAGTACGTCTGTGATGGAGCCTTGACATTATGAAACAAATCCCGTTTTGACAGTATTACTGGGCGTTATATATCCTTACTGTGTGTCAATGCTTGATAGAGGACTTAGGCTGTACTATTAGTGACAGTATTCTAAATTTTAGAGATACTAAAACTGAGCTTATTCCTATTCGCTTTCAGAAGAATCCTTTTTTTGTACAAGTTTCGTTATATTGCATGTCTAGTGCCAAACACACATAGTCCCACGCGCACACACACACACATACCAGTGCCCCTATGTGCGCGTATACGTATGCACTTATACATCTTACACGTGAATATGTAACGAATTATATGCTCATAGATTAATGACTCAGAAATCACCTGCTATCCTTGTTTTATAACTATTTCGCAACCCAGAACTATTTATAAATTTAACGAAGATATTTATGTCATGTATTTTCAATTGGGCGGACGGAAATACAGAGGTCAACTTGTATTGTCTACCATACTGCGGCTATGAATCGAACACGCTACTCTGTAGTTATCATAGGTTAAATATCTTATAATCAAGTATGAATCACCTTATGATTCATTGTCGTTTTTGTGGCTTTACCCCAAGAAAATTTTTATCTCGTATTATAAGTGATACATCTACGAAAATATTTTCTGTACAACCTATACACAAAATAATATTAAACTAATTGATGCATTTAACTTATATCCTGTAATGTTTCTATTACTAAAATGAATCGCATCAAATAGAAATAACTTCTCAGAAATTATTAACCTAAATTTATATTTTTCACTAATGTTATACCAAATCAATAATTACGAAAGTTTAAAATCATTTCAAACTGACCTTTCCAAAGATGTAAGTAATTGCTCTGCTCGTTAAAACTCACGTTACCGCTGCTGAGTTAAAGTAAAGACATTTACTACATGTATTTATTATAATATCCTCAAGTAACAATTGCTAAAAATAATTCAAGAAATCTTGCCATACATATATTTATTATGTAAATATGTGCTAGTGAGCGTTGCGTTGTATACTGATATGTATTATACACAAGCGTGTATATGTACGGGATATTATGTGTCTATGAATATAGGTATGTATCTTAAGATCTGACTTAATATCATCTTTACATGAGAGAATGTAAAATAATGAACATGCTGAACATACAGAACACACATGCATATCTAGGTACATACATACATACATGCAAAATTATATATATATCCATTCATACATGCATGCACAAACAAGCACACATGTATATAGGTATAGGTTTCTTAAATCAAAAAGTATGAATAGGCTTCAATGTAAGCCCATTATGTGTACACTTCTCTCTCTATCAACTCATCTTTCTCTTTCTCTCTCTCTCTCTCTCTCTCTCTCTCTATATATATATATATGTATATATATATATATATATATGTATATATATATATGTAAATATATATATATATATATGTATATATATATATATATATATATATATTATATATATATATATAATATATATATATATATATATGGCTTACGGCCATATCACGTTGAAAGCACCGGTTCTCGTCCGATCACCGAAGTTAAGCAACATCGAGCCTAGTTAGTAATTAGATGGGTGACCGCTTGGGAACCCTAGGTGCTGTAAGCATTCCACTTCCCAGGTGGTGCTATTAAGTTAGACATGGCCTGGGCCAATACTGGCCAAAACCTTTCTAAGTTATTCTAAGTCATATATGTATATATATATGTATATATTATATATATATAATATATATATATTATATATATATATATATATATATATATATGTATATAAATATGTATATATGTATATATATATATGTATATATATATATATGTATATATATATATATATAATATATATATATGTATATATATATATGTATATATATATATATATATCTATCTATATATATATATTATATATATATAATATATATATATATATATATATGTGTGTATATATATATGAGTTGAGTATAGAAATTCGGGGTGAGTACTTGATAATTATAAGCACCTGTGTATACCGTTTGGTGGTGTAGGTGGTGGAGTAAATTGATCAAAATAAAAACATGATGCCAAGGATTCAGCGGTACATATGTTTCGGGCCTTTATTAGACAGATTTATAACATGCATAATGTATGTCTGTGGCCTTCTTCAGCCGCGCACAACAGCTTCCACAAGGACATGTGTTACATCAAAAATTCTTGGTTGGGGATGCAAATCCTCTCATTCGCGTACGACATAATGCGGCAACAGCATAGAATTGAAGCGTCCATCTCTTTCTTCTCTCAATGTAGAATGAGGAAATTTGGATGTTGAAGTAATGTAAATAAATAAATACATATATAGACGTGAAGATGGAGGGGCGAGAATTCAGGACGAGGGATAAAAAATGTATGTATAAAAATGTAAGTATAGAAACATATAAAAATGTAGAGTATAAAGATATAAAGGGATATAAGGAGATGTAAAGGGGGTATAAAGAATATAAAGAAATATAAAGAAATATAAATGAATGTAAAGGCATAAGGTTATAAAGTAAAGATAGAAATAGAAATAAAAGTAAAAAGTAAAAAAATAAAAATAGGAATAAACATGATAAAAATGTAAAAAAATATTAAAAAATATTAAAAAATATCAAAAAAATATAAAGATAAGGGATGTATAGAGGTTATGGACCAAACATGGTGGTCAGGAGATTGATAAAGTTTAGTTGTAGAAGTTGTCTGGGGACCTAGTGTGTTGTAAATCAGAGCTGTTGAGCGTTTAATCTAGTTCTTTGAATTGGTCATCTTGTACATCCATACCATCATGGATACATACACCCATATACACGCGCACATATACGCGCGCATACACGGCTCCAAGCCTATAAGCATACACACGCACTCACGTGTAAGCATGTACATAAACACACATACACCCACACGCACGCGCGTACACATACATACATACAACAGAATATCCGCATGTATACACGGACATTATACGTGTACACACCCATATATACATACGTGCGTCCATCCTTACATACACATACACATATGCCCACGCTTCCAGGTTTAGATATAAGATATTAAAGGATGTATATAAGAACGTATGTAAAGAATCACGCACTCACGTCCACACGTGCACGCACACACGGCTGTGTGTCCATATGTGCGTGCACATATACACTTACATACACACACAGAGACATACGCGCATATGGGTATAGCTATAAGATATTAAAAGATGTATACAAATAGGTGTAAACATATGAGTATAAGAAAACATGTAAAAAAATGTAAAGAAATACGGGGTATGCACATCCAGACGTAGATGTTTACTCGTACATATGTACACATATGTATACGTATACATACGTACACGGACGCTCGTATCATCATAAAGCGGATCCATAGGTAAGTAAATAAGGGATAAGCAAAAAAAATAGACATATATAGAGATATAAAGCGATAAGTTAGGGGTAAGAATGAGGGTAAGAGTAAAATTAGAAATAAAAGTAAGAAATACAATATAAAATAAGAAATACAATGTAAAAGTTAGAAATGAAATATAAAAATTATAAAAATTATAAGAATTAAGATAAGAGATGAAAATAAAAATGAGAATAAAGGTCAATCTCCTGACCACCATGTTTGGTCCATAACCTCTATACATCCCTTATCTTTATATTTTTTTATATTTTTTTATATTTTTTATATTTTTAAATATTTTTTTACATTTTTATCATGTTTATTCCTATTTTTATTTTTTTACTTTTTACTTTTATTTCTATTTCTATCTTTACTTTATAACCTTATGCCTTTACATTCATTTATATTTCTTTATATTTCTTTATATTCTTTATACCCCCTTTACATCTCCTTATATCCCTTTATATCTTTATACTCTACATTTTTATGTTTCTATACTTACATTTTTTATACATACATTTTTTATCCCTCGTCCTGAATTCTCGCCCCTCCATCTTCACGTCTATATATGTATTTATTTATTTACATTACTTCAACATCCAAATTTCCTCATTCTACATTGAGAGAAGAAAGAGATGGACGCTTCAATTCTATGCTGTTGCCGCATTATGTCGTACGCGAATGAGAGGATTTGCATCCCCAACCAAGAATTTTTGATGTAACACATGTCCTTGTGGAAGCTGTTGTGCGCGGCTGAAGAAGGCCACAGACATACATTATGCATTGTTATAAATCTGTCTAATAAAGGCCCGAAACATATGTACCGCTGAATCCTTGGCATCATGTTTTTATTTTGTATATATATATGTATATATATATGTACATATATATGTATATATATATATATGTATGTATATATGTATATATATGTATGTATATATATATATATATATATATAATATATATATATATATATGTATATATCTATATATATGTATATATATATATACGTATCATCATCATCATCATCGTCGTTTAGCATCCGTTTTCCATGCTAGCATGGGTTGGACGGTTCTACTGGGGTCTGTGAAGCCAGAAGGCTTCATCAGGCCCGGTCAAATCTGGCAGTGTTTCTACGGCTGGATGCCCTTCCTAACGCCAACCACTCCGTGAGTGTAGTGGGTGCTTTTTACGTGCCACCCGCACAGGTGCCAGACAGAGCTGGCAAACGGCCACGAACGGATGATGCTTTTTATGTGCCACCGGCACAAGGGCCAGGCGAGGCTGGCAACGAACACGAAACGAGGCGGTGCTGGCAACGGTCGCGAAACGGAAGGTTCTCTTACATGCCACCGGCACTGGTAGCACATCCGCAATTTCCATTGATCGATTTCGATTCTGATCCTCACTTGCCTTAACGGGTCTTCACAAGTAGAGTTTTGTGTCCCAAGAAGGGAAGGTATGCATACGTAGAATGGCTCCATCCCAAGTAGAAGGCCACGGGTTATGGACTCACTTGTCCTGCCGGGTCTTCTCGCGCACAGCACACTTCCAGAGGACTCGGTCTCTAGTCATTTCCTCAGTGAGACCTAAAGTTCGAAGGTTGTGCTTCACCACCTCATTCCAGGTTTTCCTGGGTCTGCCTCTTCCACAGGTTCCCTCAAACGCTAGGATGTGGCACTTTTTCACACAACTATCTTCATCCATTCTTGCCACATGACCATACCAGCGCAATCGTCTCTCTTGCACACCACAACTGATGCTTCTAAGGTCCAGCTTTTCTCTCAAGGTACTTACACTCTGTCGATTATGAACACTGACATTACACATCCATCGGAGCATACTGGCTTCATTTCTTGCGAGCTTACGCATATCCTCAGCAGTCACGGCCCATGTTTCACTGCCATGTAGCATGGCTGTTCGTACACACGCATCATACAGTCTGCCTTTCACTCTGTGCGAGAGGCATTTTGTCACCAGCAGAGGTAAGAGCTCTCTGAACTGTGCCCAAGCTATTCTTACTCTAGCAGTTACACTTTCAGCACACCCGCCCCGCTGCTGACTTAGTCACCTAGGTAACGGAAACTATCAACTATTTCTAGTTTTTCTCCCTGGAAAGTGACGGAAGTTGGTCTCAGAGCATTTTCAGTGTTTATTGTTCCTCAGCATCTGCCACATACAAAAACCATCTTCCTAGTTAGCCTTCCTTTGACATTGCTGCATCTCTTATGTGTCCATAGCTTACACTTGGTGCATCTTATAGAGTTTCTACCTACACCTTTTCTACAGATCGAGCAGGGCCATCTACCTGAAGGCGTTTGTGATTTGTCTACCTTCCTACTGATTACGACATTTTTGGCCTGATCTGCTTCTCCATTGGTGAGCCTCGCTGTCCATGGAATCCGTAAAAGTCTTCTCCAACACCAAAGCTCGAAAGCATTAATTCTCTTCTGGTCAGCTTTCTTTAGTGTCCAGAATAAGGAAAGGGTAGAGATGATTTTAAAAAATATATAACAGTGGAAGCTTTGAAGCAGTGGTCAACGACTGACATCAATGAGTCTCAGCATTCATTCCATTGACCAAGTGTCTGGAGAGGATTCATTCATCACAATATTTTCAATTTGAACCAAACTCTAGTGATAAACAAAGATGGATGTATATAGCTATACATCATTACCAACGTTTAATGTCTTCCTTGCATGGGTTGGACAGTTTGGCAGGAGCTGGACAGGCAGGAACCAGCACCATGCTTCTGTGCCTGTTTTGGCATGGTTTTTGCAGCTAGATGCCCTCCCTAGCACCAACCACTTTGTAGAGTGGGCTGAATGCTTTTTACATGGCACATGCACAGGTGAGGTCAGTTTTGGAATGACTTTTTTTTTTTTTACAGCTGGATCCCCTTCCAAATATTAACCAATTCACAGTGTGAACTGAATTCTTTTTACGTGGCACCAGCACTGGCAGGGTCACCAAGAAACTTGCAAGACAAAGATCCTTTGAGAGGGGAGGGAGCATTGAAGGAGGTGATCTTGTGTCCACTCTATTATATATATATATATATATATATATATATAATGGGTCCAACCCATGCTAGCATGGAAAATGTAATTGTACAACAAAACTACAAAGAATCAACAATTACAGAATCAGACAAAGGACGAAGAGTTGTCATGATGGACACAGACTACTACAAAACTTTGTATTATCCATGCTAGAAAAAGATGCCTTCTACGAAAATGTTGTAGATTATAAACAACAGAAGGCAATAAAATATCTTGCGTCCTTAATACTTCTACATGGAAAAGGACTGAGACCTACCTCGTAAGCAATTTTCTAAACATCCTACTGATGACCCTGCTGAAAGACATCAAACGTTTCATTAGAGACGATCTAGAAATGCTAGACCACCAACAAACAACTAATGACGAGGCAGTCTTGGTTTTCTTCGATGGTAGTAATTTTTACACCAACATTCCACATGATTATGGAAGGCAGGCTACAAAATTCTGGTTAGAAAACACCATGATGAATTTCTGGAACGCATAAATCAAGTTTTTATTATTGAATCTTTAAAATTTAAACTTCAGAAAAATGATTTCCTATTTGATGACACCTACTATCATAAGAAAGGGCGGAATCGCAATGGGAACGTAGGCAGTCCCTGTACTTGCGAAACTAACAATGGGATATTTTGAATTCACCATATATGAAGTGTCACTGCAAAAATATGGAGAGAACTGGAAAAGATGCCTTGATGACTGCTTTATCATTTGGAAGGAGACCATACATAAAATGTCGGAATTCAATTTAATACTCAATAATGTAAAACCTAACATTCAATTCACAACGGAATACAGCAAAGATTAGTGTAAAAAAGAAATTTTTTATCGAAAAATACAGAAAATATCTAAATAACCAACAGTGATCTCAGCATATATTTTAATCCACGGATGCTTACCCATCACTGAACTTATTTCTTCTCACTACCTTAGCTTTTTGGCTTCTGTGTATATTTATCCCCTCCTCCTCGAAAGACAAACAATTACCGCCTCTGACCCACAATACTAACGATCACTAATTACCTCCCTTTCGATTTTTCGACTTGTTGAATCATTAATTCATAAACTTTTCCACACACAGAATGGACAAATATGTTCTGAAGAAAATACGAAAATACAATAATGTCAATGTCATGAATGGCGTAAGTGAAACAGGTCGACAAGCACAATATATAAAATATATTAAATCTAAGTGAGTGCATTTCCATCTTTTATTATATATATATATATTGCCTTACAACTCAGTACGTTTAGATAATGGGAATTCCTCCATTTATGTTACAACATAAATATGTATATATATATATATATATATATATATATATATATATATATATAATATATATGTATGTATGTATATGCATCTATAATCGACTGAAAGTAACAAAAGTGACACACGGGCTTTTATTGCGCTGAGGATTTACAATATTTGTGAAATGCTTGGAACAAAGCTCGCAGATCTTCAATCAATTCTGCCGATTAAAACTGTCATGCACATGATATATAACGTTCATGCATATACATGAATATTATATGCGTGTATATACACACACACACGCACAAACATATATATATATATATTATATATATATATATATATATATACATATAGATAGATAGGTAGCCGTATATATGCAGATACACACACACACGCACACACACACACACACACACACATATATATATATATATATACATACGCTCACTCATATACAAGCATGCATATACACAGCTCACTATGACGTATTTACTGAACTAATTACTAGTATTAATGCTTTTAGCATGGAAATTCTTCTTCCTATCCTTCTTCTTCCTTTTCTTCTTCTTTTTCTTCTTCTTCTAATACCACTGCTAATCATAATAATAATGGTAAAACTACTAGTACTTCTTTCACGATGTTGGGAGGAATGTAATTTCCTGTTGTCAGTGAGGAGATTATATCTGTGGATAAGAATATTCTTCTTGACATTCTTGATGCTATAGAACACGGGATAAAAGGTTGAACAAAGTTCGAGTTGTCAGCTTGTGCGAAAAGTATCCAATTAAGTTTAATTATGTGAGCTAAAAACAGACAGAATTAACAGCGTTAGTGTACATGAAGTAACCAATCATATCTTAATGCAGAGCAGGAAAGCTTCATAATAATATAGCACAACTACATTCCTAAGCTACTTTGCTTAAGGGCAAGTATAAGATGTTTGCAAAATTTATGAAATGCCATCAGCGATAGCTCAAAACAAGCATATCTTTAAACGCTGCTTTCTTATCCGAACAGAAAGTAGGAAATAGCGAGATAAAGGTCAGTAATACAGCTAAGGGTTCATTTTTGAAGTTGATTGTGAAATAGGAAAAGTGGTAGGTGTGTGTGTGTGTCTGTAAGAGTGTACCAACTTATATACGGTGTACATACTATATATGTACATATATATGATATATAATGTATAATATATATATATATATATATTATATATAATATATATGTGTGTGTGTGTGTTTGTGTCTGTAAATGTGTACCAACGTATATACGGTGTACATACTATACATGTACATATATATGATATATAATGTATAATATATATATATATATTATATTAAATTAGAGATAAAACCACTATTAGGCAAATCATACAATGAAAAACTTAAGCCGATACATAAGATTAATTAATTGATATTCTTTTAAATATATATCAAAATTATTAAAAAAAGATATTTAGTATAACACTACGATCGTTTCATGGCTGTCCAATTCCTAAAAATTCGAGTTCGAGTCATTCTTCGGGTGATTGAAGTATCTAAAATATAATCAGAAATATTTAAACAATATATTTAAGATATAAATAATATATATATATATATGTGTGTGTGTGTGTGTGTGTGTGTGTGTGTGTATGTGTGTGCTTGTAAATACTTTATACGTATATGGAATGGATAACCACTTCAGAAGAATACGGATAAATATATTTGCATATACGTATGTATGCGTTAGTATTTCTGAATGTGTGTGTTAGAGTCTGTGCGTGTGTGTGTGTGTGTGTGTGTGTGTGTGTGCGTGTGTGCGCGTGTGTTAGTGGGCGTATTTATATCTATGTGCATCTACTCTTATGCTGTTGCAAGTGACTATCCATGCAGATGTTACAAAACATTGTTTCCCTTAGAAACCAATGAAATTTCCATGTTCCTGGCGTGAAAAATAAGGTTATAGCATATTTGGGGGATATAATTATACGAAAAGTGCAATAGTACTATAAAGAGCGTGAGACAGAGAGAGAGAGAGAGAGAGGCATAAAGAGAAAGACAGACAGAGACAGAGACAGAGGCACACAAACAGCAAATGTGAGAGAAGGTAAGAGATGAGAATAAGGAACAGATGCGACAATTATTGCTACAAAAGAGACATTACATCCATTTAATAGCGAAGCCAGTTTCTCGAAATTACAGAATCACTATGAAAATGATTCTTCAAACAATTACCAATGCTCTCGATTTAGTTATTGATGCCTGATAAGAAAGAATTTTGAAAATATACGTCTAGTTGCCCAATCGAAGGAAAACATACGAGTGCAACAAGTTAGCAGAAAAGCAAAATATGGTCAAATTTCAGGCCATTTAGAATCAACACCAACAGAAATACAAGACAGAGCACTTAAACATGGATGTGGTTTTATCAATATAGTAGCGAGGATGAAAATTAATTTCGAATAACGTTTTGCGCATACATGTATATTCCATACATACACTCTTCATGCATATTGTGTGTGTATATATATGTATACATATATACATACATACATACATACATGCATGCACACACACACACACATACATATATATATATATATATATATATATATTTATATTATATAAAACCCGTTCAGTGTCTTCTAGGATCTCGAGCATCATCCAACCGATTCCGATGAAATTTGATATGTAGATACCAACAGTATCAGGGCGTGTATAAGTTGAAAAAAAGTACAAAAGTCCAGGTGAGAATGTGACCGATAAAGGCGTGGGAACGTGCATTTGTACTCGCAAGAACATCAGCTGTTGTCATCGATTCTACGCGTACGATAGAAAAATGCACAATGTTTCAAATATAGGTTAAATCAGTTTTTTAAAAGAGCAGGCCTATGGGACGGTCGGACAAGTTGTTTTGAGAAAATTTAGTTTAAAATGCCTGACAACTTAGACACCATCCATTGGACAGGGGGCGTATATATATATATATATATATATATATATATATATACCGGAGTAAACACATAAATGTGAAACAAGGTGGAAAAAAGAGTACTCAAATACCAGTGGTAGAGTAATATTACTCTACCACTGGTATTTGAGTACTCTTTTTTCCACCTTGTTTCACATTTATGTGTTTACTCCGGTGTAACCCGCTACTTATAAAAGTTTGAGCGACTCTGCACAAGTAGGAAGAACAAACAGCTGAAAAAGATGGAACTTTACCCGCTGCATTTTTCTCAGAAAAATATACCTATCCCTGCACGGAAACAATATCTCAAAGGTCTTATAGAGAAAACGGAAGAGTTTATATATATATATATTATATATAATATATATATATATATATGAGTAAGTGTGCTAACCAGTGTTTACTTATAATCACAATTTACGTTACTTGAAATATATTTGTCATATTTTTCAACTGCTAAAGGCAAATCCACTTATGTTACCGTGAAGAAATGGATCTTTCTTATGGTAAAAAGTGTCACCCTCTCTCGGGACTCTGACACATCGATGTTTCGAGTAAGTTGATATACATATATATATATATATATATATATATATATATATAATCAAAATCAGTAACAAGTATATCCGAGGTAGAGTAGTACAATTGTTTCATGCTACTTCATGTTATTAAACACTGTAATATTACATCAGTTTTAAAATGTCGAGCAATGTTCAGCCACCTATAGAATTTTCCAGCAAAACGGACAATGCACATTTTATCTCTATTTCATTTGCCAACATTTTAAAGAGGGTAGATGTGTTTTAGAACTGATGTAATATTTACGGTGTTCAATAAAATGAAGTAGCATGAACCAATTGTACTACTCTACCTCGGATATACTTTTTGCTTATTTTGATTATAATCACCATATTTGAATTATATGGATAATACCATACAAAATTCTGATGCCTTTAACTTAAGTACCATATTCATCTGAATCTAAATTTTGTCGATCTTATATATATATATATATATAATATATATATATATATGCACACATATATATATATATATATATAATATATATATATATATATATATATATATATGTACATACAATATTTACAAATAATGCAATTCCTGTAAAGATGAAAAAGCTTAGAAAAATACCGAACTAAATCAGACAGACATAATCATAAGCACTGAATGCATTGAATTGTAAAAGGAAAAAGCGCGAATATCGCAATACACTAAAAGACAAAAAAAAAGGAGAATCTGAGATTCGTTTGATATTGATAATGAAAGAATAAAAAAAAGACGCAGGTAAATTATTAGATTCCCTTATGCAAACAGGCGTCTGTCAACAGGCTATGTCAGAAGTATATATATATATATATATATATATATATTATATATATATATATATATATATATATATATTATATATATATATTTACATATATATATATATATATGTACAAGTGTGTTCTGTGGGGATATATGCGAGCATGTGTATGTGCCTGTATGTATGCATGTATCTCTGTATCTCGCTCTCTCTCTCTGTAATATATATATATATATATATAGATAAAGATATATATTTATAGATATATGAACACTGAGATCGTATGCATGAGAGTAGGATGTTCATAGAATCACGTAGTGAATTTAAGTGAGTGAAATTTAGTCCGGCTTTCATTTCATGACGTACTATTAGCATTTGTGAGCAGAAGAATGGGTTATGATATCAGCTATATAACTTTCCAGAGAACATTTTCAATATAAATGATTCGTCTCAATGGGAGCATATTCCACATTCACAGTTGTTGCGTACTTCTCTCTCTCTCTCACTCTCCTCTTTATAAATACTTATATTAATGCATATGCATTTATATGCATCGCACCAAACGCACATACACAAATGCACACACACACACACACACACGCATATATATATATATATATATATATATACACACACATATATATGTTCTCGATAGTTAAATTAATACCATAATGCACTATATGCACTTAAGTTACATTTCATACCTGTATCTAAATTCAATTATTGATTATATGTGTGATGTATTAATATGTATAAGTATATATATATGTGTATATATACATATATGTGTATGTGTATATATATATGTGTGTATATGTGTGTATATATATATACATGTGTGTATGTGTGTGTGTGTGTGTGTGTGTGTGTGTGTGTGTATACATACATATATATATACTTATGGCTATCTAGCTATATTTATTTATACATCTATTGCCTTACTCCGTCCGTCCACCTCTGTATATGTGTTTGTGAGGTGTAATTTTATGTAAGTTATTAGTTTCAGGTGAAAATGAGAACTCTAAAACTTTTCTACTCTCTGAAATATGTTTTCCTGTTTGTATTAAAATAATTTGAGCGATATGAAAACATGCTTTAGTTGATATAAAGACAGTTTTACTTGAAGCGTGCAATATATTATACAGTTTTTAGCAAATTCTGTGCCACTGGTCCTGACACGACATTTTCAATATTTTAGGTGGAAATTAATTTAATTTTTTTTTTATTTCTAGGGCGTCAAGGTGGCAGAACCTTTAGCCCGCCGGTCAATATGCTTAGCAACATTTTATCCGTCTTTACCTTCTAAGTTCAAATTCTGCCGAGGTCAGCATTAGATTTTATTCTTTTCAAGGTCAATAAAATAAGTTCCTCCGACGATCTTGGGTCGATGTCATTTACTTACCTGCACCCAAGAAATTGGTTGCATCGTGTCGATATTTGAAATTAATATTTATCTTAAGTCTGCAGGTGTATGTCAAGTAAATTATACAGTAATGAATTATATAATAGTTTCAAATTTCGGCACGAGGCCAACAGTTCCGGGGGAAGCTTTAAGTCAAATTCTTCGACCAGTGCTTATTTTATCGACCACGTGAGTATTAAAAGCAGAGTTGATCCCGGCGGCATTTGAACTTAGAAGTTTAATCGGTCGGAATACCTATTTCTTTATTACCCACAAGGGGCAAAACACAGAGGGGACAAACAAGGACAGACATAGGTATTAAGTCGATTACATCGACCCCAGTGCGTAACTGGTACTTAATTTATCGACCCCGAAAGTATGAAAGGCAAAGTCGACCTCGGCGGAATTTGAACTCAGAACGTAACGCAGACGAAATACCGCTAAGCATTTCGCCCGGCGTGCTAAAGTTTCTGCCAGCTTGCCGCTAAGCGGAATACCGTTAAGCATTTTACCCGGCATGCTAATTATCCAGCCAACTAGCCGCCTTTACTGAATCATATATTAAAAGTTAGAAATGCATTTGCAATACATATGACCTATATGACATGTATAGATTTGAACATGTATATAATAAATACAGTACAAAATATTCGGATATCATACACTGTTTTGTGAAATGTATTTTCGTTAATTAGTTATTGTAAATCAACAGTTTTTCTGAAAATATATAAGAAACGTGTTTCTACATATATTGCTTTGATTGGTTTCAGCCAATTATTCTTTCAGATGGAATTGATTATGATGTTTTCGCGCGTTAATTATCAAGGCGTGTTTCTAAACTTGAAAAGTATACGATTTTGTAAAAGATATCAAAATGTTCGCAAAACCGGAAGCATTTTATATGAATATTTCCTGATTGACGGTCGAAAAGTGCTTTCCAATTTTAGTCCATATAAAAATCCCTTTAATTTCAGAGACTTCATTAAGTTTCTAAACTCGGTGTTATGGACAGATGAAAGATTAACATTTATTTGTTCTTCTTTAGAAAAATTCTAATCAGTTGAGAATATTTGGCATGTGTATTTTAATATGTTACAATATAAAGTTTCATCTAAGCCGAAAATATTTATCTCTCTTACATACATCATTATGCAAACTATAGAGGTGCTAAATTTTCTTGCAAGTCTCAAGAAAATGATTGGTCATAAGTGAATATATAATGATACTCTGATGAGGAATTATTGACATAAATGCATCTATAGGTCTCACCTGACTGCACAAAAACATATTTTATCGGAATTATCTCAACGAAAAGCATCGCTTCCAGGTATTCCGTTTTCTTTCCCACACTAAAATGGAAACATTTATATGAAAATATATTTGCCTTCAGCATTCAATAAAAAATCCTAAACTTAAAAATTAATGCATTAAAAACAAAATTGTTCCAAGTTATAAACTTATGCTACGTAACAAACGCATATTCAAGGAACGTCGATTTGATGGAGAGTTTGGGCTAATACATGGCACACGATGTCAGCATAATAAACACAATCCTTTGCGCAAGCGTGAATAAGAAATTACAGAATGGTCTTCCTCAATTTCAGACTACGAGAAAAATATATACCCCCCACCCCCTCCACCACTACCACCACCACCGACACCGTCGCCATCATCTATCTATCTATCTGTCTATCTATCTATCTATCTATCTATCTATCTATCTATCTCTCTCTCTCTCTCTCTCTCTATATATATATATATATATGTCTGTCTGTTTGTCTGTCTATACATAAATTTTGTTGAAATCTACAGAAAAACAAAAGACGAAGGAGATGTATTAATCTCAATCTCTGGAATGTGAGAAAGCTTTTTACGTTTCGAGCCTACGCTCTTTAACAGAAAGGAACACGATGAAATAAACAGAGAATATATATATATATATACGTATGTATGTATGTATGAATGTACGTATGCATGTATGTATGTATGAATGTACGTATGCATGTATGTATGAATGTACGTATGCATGTATGTATGTATGTATGAAAACAGTATAACAGAACATCAATGATATATTTTACATGATGCAATATTGACAGTCTACACAGAATTTCCCCATGGGCTGTTCAGGTCTGCAGAAACAGCAGAAAAATCTATAATTTATATGCAGGATTTTGTAAAAGTTAAATGCATCAAGGTCGATAGTATGTGATGTACGTGTAGAGTTTGTTAATAATTTAAGCATTGTAGCCAGAAGCAAACTATTTCATTACAAGACTGAACAGTTTTTATTCATAGACATATATTTAGGAACTAATGATATTTGACCATTTACTCGAATTGTTATCTAAAGGTCACTTTAAAGTTTACTAAAATCTCTTTGCATTGTATCTTACCTAAATTCATAACCTTGTACTAGACTTTTAATCTACTTTCCCAGTATAGGATTGCAAAGATAAGTTTTAAGTCACACAATACATACACGCATTGTAAGTAATGTGAAATTCAATAGGGTTGAAACTGGCTCTAATTTGAGATTATTTTATTTAACATCTTTCGGAACACTCTGATCTTTGAACTTCGTGGCCAAGCAAAAGATCAAGGGCCATTAGTTCATTCATGTCATTGAAGAAGATAAGTATTTGATTGCAATAGAACAGCATTTTTTCTTGCAAAAGTACAAATATAAGAATATTATTGCTCAATTGCTCAAATAGATTACACTGACACACCGAACTTCAGCTGAACCCTGTATAGACTCCTGAATGTTCTATTCTGTCAACTGTCGTGAACATCCTACCGATAATTGGGCTGTACAGAAACATACTATTTAATTTGCCATTCCAGAAGTTTTCAGAATGATATAGGTGCGGCAGTTATAAGTGTTAAAGACTACTTCAGCTTAGTATATCGTTGCTTTATCATATTTTAACAGAATATTCTGTTAAAATGTCTTATTGACGAGTTTCATTTCTCCATTTCCCTGAAGAGGAGATTACATTGTTTTATACCATGTTATTCCTTTGGCATAATACCAATGATATCTTCGAAACATGTGTCGGGAGTAAATGAATTTGAATAACAACTGCATTTAACTCCATTTATTATTCATACATACATATATATGTATATGTATATATATATATATATATATATATATATATATATATATATATATATATATACATATGCATATATGTACGTATGTATGTATGTATGTGTGTATGTATGCGGCAGTCATGGCAACCGGACGTTTTCTATTGCTCTGTTTAGTAAGCAGTTGAAAGAACAGAAGCCATCTCAACTCAAACATCTCTAAATTTTAATTCCTAATTCTTGAGGATTTGAAATGCCGATGTTTTTCGCAGATTCGGAATACTAGCAGTCGAAACAAAATGTGGGTTTCTGTAGAAGAAAATACGAAATCGGGTGCGGTCCATGTCCTTTTTCTTCGCCTGAAATGGCATTTCAATTCATTAATTGATATTTTGAAAAACTCCAACGTATATTCTCTTCAAATACTACTCAACATCAATAACAACAACAAACACCACGTCAACGACAACAACAACAGCAACCATGGTAACAACGGCAGCAACAACAACAGCCACCAGAGAAACAACAACAACCATCACAGCAATTCATACGATTCCAAACTCCAAAAAGCCATAAACGCTATAGAAAACCGAACATGCCTTCAGTCGGATCTGTTTGCTGTTTGCTGTTGTTCAACGGGCGGAAAAAACAATATGCCTCTATGTGAAGATAAATTGAATTTCATCCACTTTGGAAAAGAGGATTCTCTGAAATTACCGTCTGCTCTTAATATGCTTTAATACCATACCAAAATATGTCAAAACGGAAATGGATCACATGAAATTCAAACGTTCACTGGACTGATTTCTTAAAAAAATCCTGGACCAAACTCCTACACTCGGATATGTCTCCAGCAATAATAACTCTTTTTTAGAGGGGGCCCTGATGCCCCATACATGACTAAAAGACTCTACCAGGTGGTACTGTTAAGTTAGACATGGACTGGGCCTATATTAGCCGAAACCTAACAAAGTTATCAAAGTTATGCATGCATATAAAACGAGGAACTGACATTTTCGTATATTTTAGACAACAGTCTAAGAACAGAAGAATGTAAACACCCACTTTAATCCCAAATGTATGAACCAAACTAAATCGAGTAATAAACCGTCCTAAATTCTGTCCTGTGTTGGGATTTAATCAGAAACGTGAACTATCTTTAAAAGGCCGCATTAATACCTCCTATATACCCGCCATTAGATAAGCCAGTTTCCACATATAATGTATTGGTTGGAGCTCGTCGCTGAGAAAATACGTTTTCGCATCCACCAACATGCGTATTCTGTTTAAAGGTTACATATTTATAGTTGTCTATGCATAAAGACTTTGCCAGTATTTCCTCTGTATTGCAATGAAGCATAGGAAAGCATGCTTGCTTATACCTGCTTTTAAACATGTGTATTTGTGCGTACATGTATACACACACGAGAAAAATATACTTCGATAAACACACAATTATACAAAATGAGAGGTGGCGGGAGAGATTATTACGGAGAGCTTTCTAGTAAATTTGATTTGAAAATAATTATGAGAAAACTTGAAAATATTTTATCTTGTACAATTAGAATTTCAGTAGCATTTCCTGTTTTTTTTTCTGATTTCTGTATGAAGAACCAAATGTATAACAAAAATATATAAACTAAATTAGTGTTTAAACATCGGTGCGTTATTATCAACAACTCATGTTCTGATGGCAATTTTTCATTTGATTACTCAAATTGCATTCGAAATATGTTTTCTGAATATGTTTACTGTGTGGCATGGAATGTGTCAGATGCTGAAATCTTCCATTAAAAAATTCTATCGCAAACGATATATTCACGAGGATAAATAAGTGAGTTGAAAATTCGTTGGTTTCCGACATAAATGTTTATACCGGATACATTCTATTATTGTTTTTACATATTTCAGTTGTTAAACTGTGGCCATGCTGGGGATACCAACTAGAGGCATTTTAGGCGATGTAATTGACTACATTACTTCTATTTTCTAAGTTTGATGTTTATTATATCGGTCTCTTTTGCAGAAGCGCTAAGTTACGTGAATGTAATCATAGCGTCATCTGTGGTCAATTGGGGGTGGAGGACAAACAAAGGCACAAAGGCACAGAAAAACATACGCACACAAACATTCACACACTCTCTCTCTCTCTCTCACACAAACACAAAGGCATGCACACGGATGACTGAAAGGCTTCATTCAGTTTCTGTCTAAAAATCCATTTACATGGGTTTAGTCAGTCGGCGAGTGTAGTAGGAGACACACGGCTAAAGTGCCACGAAATGCAACTGAACCAGAGACATGCATGCAGGAACCAAACTTCTTACCAGATAGCAATACCTTTATTATATATATATATATATATATATATATATATATAATATATATATATATATATATGTATATATATACATACATATATATGTGTGTGTATATATTCATTTATTCTATTATTTTTTCACTCACTTGTCTGCGGCCATGCTGGAGCACCTACTAAGCATTAGCAAAATATAAATAGAAATATGCAGCGCTGAACAGTGAAGAGAGTAACATTATCGAGTTGGTAATGCGCTCTTCAAAAATCACTCTCTTCCTGATAATCTCCTATACAGGACCAAAGCAGTTGGGCTGTCTTACCTCAGAGAGAACCTGGATGGAAAGCACGCAGTATACAAAAACAAAAAAAAGGACTATGCATGGGTATGTTGCCCGGAGGCTTGAAGAAGACAGTAGAATTGACACGAAGCTCAACCACATCACACTTTAAAGGCTATACGTTAACAATCCAGGAACAGAAAATTGCCGCAAAGTACCTGGTGAACGAGAGAGTCAGTGACGCTCTTGTACTCCTAAAGTGCAACCGCATGTGTAGGCTATGTCATGCTTCTGTGGAATACATCACGCATGTGATTAGCAGCTGTCCTAAAATGTCTTCAAGGTACAATATGCGGCACAATATTGTAGCTAAAACAATTTACAAATTCCATCCGCAAAAAAGACTGTCTTGAAGTAAACTTAGAAAGTCTTTCTGTTATGGAATACATTCATAAATATCAACCCAAGAAATACTGGTGAAATATTCCCATAAAGACTTGTAAATATAAACATAACAGGCCGGATATTGTTGTTTGGGACAGAGGAGCAAATGTATGTACCATCTTAGAGTTCAGCTGCCCTGCAGATATAAATATCTCTGAAAATAAAAGACAAAGATGATATCTATGGACACCTGCTTGGAAACCTCCAGCTTCTATATCCAGACTAGGAATTTATATTCATATATTCATATATATATATATATATATATATATATATATATATATATATAATATATATACTTTATTTAAAAGCAGCAGAAATTTAACAAAAGCTGTTACTAGGAGTTTCACGTTCCCGTTCGTCGGACGTTACTCGGACGTTACTTCCTGTTAATCGAAAGCTCCTAGTAACAGCGTTATTAAATTTCTGCTGCTTTTAAATAAAGCATATTGGTATATGAGTACTCTTTGTTTCGCCTTGTTTCATATTTATGTGTTTACTCCGGTATATATATATATATATTATATATATATATATATATCTATATATATATATATAATATATATATATATACTCATCAATTCGCATATGTGAATATGTGTGTGTCTTGGCAGTTCACTCTCCAAGGTTGACTATTACTGTCAAAGAGATACGTTTTCACGTTTTCGACAAGGGATATTCCAACTCTAGCTTTCTAAAAAATACAATCTTATAGAAATTTACACGTCTAACGGTTTATATTCCAATGTTGATATCTGAGAAACATGTGCTTTTTATATTTATGCTATTTATCAATATGTCACTTTTGTTGATACCATCATCTTATTCCTATTTTTATGCAGTTTTATCATCCACATTTATATCTCTAACTATATCGATTTCTAGTTCAGATGGTAGGACCTGAATTCACGGTGTAAGACGTTGGGAGAAATGTCTCAGGGCATTGTGCCGATGCGTTATCGATTTACAAATCAAGTGGGTGTAATGATAATAATTGATATCATAATGTGTACCTAAAGGTATACGTGTGTGTCTGTGTGTGTGTGTGTGTGTATACATACACGCAAATAGATATGTATGCGCGTATATATATATATATATATATATATATATATATATAAATGCATGTAGAAAAGTTTTACCGAAAGGCGACAGATATTAGAGAATGTTATGATGCAAATAAAAAATGTATACGCATGTGTTTGATATATAAAATATACATCCACATATATAAGTAAAGAAATATGAGAATATATAGAGAGAAACAAAAACATGAGTACTCATGCATAAGTATATATATATTTATATTTTTACAGACCAGATTTACATGCAGTAGAAATATAGAAATTTTAGAGGACATGGTATTTCGGGTCTGAGAGCTGTTTCTGGGGGCACGGAATAACGCTATTTTGGCACGAGTTCTGTACGAAACGATAGTGAGTGTAGTGGATGCATATAAACATTACCGTAAATCCGGAATTCATCTTCAGGACGGTGAGATTGCTTGGCATCTGTAAATATATAGATATGTGTTCATCTCAATAATTTCAGTTTGTATTTTCTCTCTCTCCCTCCCTATCGCCCTTTCTCCCTCTCTCTCTCTCTCTATATATATATATATATATACACACATGTTTGTGTGTGCGTTGTAAATAGATACATGTGCAGTTGAGCTTGACGTTGAGAGCGTAGCGATGTGGATGTCCTAGGAGTTGTTTCCGGAGCAAACAACACGAATGACAAGAAATCCAACGTCCTATAGGAAATATGCCTGCGGACTGCACTTGTAATTTGATATTAATTCCTTGTCTCACATTAACCTTTCCTTGTACATTCTTGTATATGGCATGTTCGCGCACACACACACACACACACACATATATATATATAGACGCATACTTAAATGCACAGCCATATATACATTCATATATGTGCGTGTATATTGTGTGCATGTGTGTAAATAAATATTTTTATGCATATACATATATATGTATGTGCATATATATATATATGTATGCGTTTATATATATATATATCTATATATATATACATATATATATATATATATATCTATATATATATATATATATATATATATATATAATATATATATATATATATCCAATATAGCCATGTGCATATATATATAAAATATACATATGTATATCCATACACACCTGGATATATACTTAAAATCACACACAAATTCTCCCGTACACACACACAAATATATATGTATGTGTATATATATATATATATATATATATATATATATATATATATATATATATATATATATATACACCCAGGCAATATGCGTGCAATTGTATCTGTGAATGTTGTAACTATTACTTTCGTTAGTTTATTACGAAGGTCTTAGTTCGTAACATTGTTCTGCCTGTATGTGAGCACCATTGGTACACAGTCGATTTAAAATATGTTGCTACATAGGATCTATACAGTAAAATTTAAAATAGCAAATGTACACCGCTGGCCTAATTAAAACGGAGATGCATGTATGAAAGTGATGTACATCATTCGTCATTGATTGTGTATTAGTGTTCTCTTCATCTTTGTCTGACCTACATTATATAAATCGCATAATACCACATTTTCTTTCTCGCGCATTTTCTATGTGAATGCAGCCAGTTGTAACTAATTATATACATTATACAACATGATGCAAATGAAAGGCTGTGCCATCATCCGCAATAATGCAGCACATTTCGCTTGTAGGTAACTTCTAGGACACATCATGTCTTTCTAAATAAGATTGAAACGAAGATTTGTAAATATCAGTGATGCATATATCTAGTCTCGTCAAAAGCATATCTGCGTAATATAATATAAAAATCAAAATTATAGGAAAGTAACCAACACTCGTATGCACTCTCGATGCAGACACACACAATTACATACTTGTATGAATTAATGTATATATATATATATATATATATTATATATATATATATATATATATATATATATATGTATAATTTTATATGTATATATATGTATACATTTATATGTAATATATGTATATTTATATGTATATATATGTATATATTTATATGTATATTTATATGTATATGTATATATCTATCTCTCTTCTCTATATATATATTTATATGTATATGTATATGTATATATATTTATATGTATATATATATATATATATATATATATATACGTACATATATGTGTCCATGTCTCTTTCCTTATGTATGCACCTGGAAGATTATCTTAGGGCAACTATATACCTATATATGAATATAATCGTTTTTAATTAATTTTTAGCATTTATTTCCTTTAAGCGTTGAACAATTACTTACGTACATATCTATCTAAAAGTTTCTATATATGTATGTAAGTTTCAGCATATAAAGTGACTGGTAGTTGCATAAATAACTGTCTCTGTGAATACGTCCATGTATGTCGGGGTTTGGATCTAAAGCAAACCTTTTAAAGTGGTGCATCAAATATATTGTATGGTATGTTTCCATGCATCTATTACAAAGTCACTTTAACATTTTCTCTTGTAATAATCAACGTAACGAAACAAATAATTACACCTGGAAAAAGTATAGCAATAATGCTAGCCTTCCCACAAAATACATATTGTAGAATTGGTAGCAATACCACAACATAACTCTCTTTCACAATTCTAAAATGATCGGTTGTAAATATGAAATTTTAACATAAATATAATTTAAATAGATTTGGAGTTAAAAACAAACTACGTGTTTCATACCACTAACACAATAAAATATGTCTGTTGATGTCTTCAATGTCACGGATCAACTAATATGACCAGAATGATAATAGGTTATATATAAATATTTATAGAAATGATTGTGGTAACATAATTTAGGTCTATGATTTTTGTCACTGTGCTGATATACATAAATATATATGTATATATACAGAGGCAAGAAGTAATGAAAAACAATATTAGTTAACCATCATGGTGGGGAAATAACTGCAGACAAGGACATGCTTTTACTTAAATGAGATATGATGCTCGGACAGAACATGTTCACTAACATTAGGAGGACGTGAAAGGGGATAGCTAAGAAAATGAAGTCGAAACCGATGGTAGTGTAGTGCACCCATCCTCAGTTGGATACAACAAAGATTGAACGACTTGATAACACTGACCAAAAGGCAATGGTAATGCATGGGGCCATCCAACCTAAGACAAATATACACAGGTTCTACATGAAGCGAGGTAAAGTTAGACGTGGGCTGATTAGCGTAAAGCTCCACATGATTAGAGGTAAATATGGACGTGTGCTAATTGGTGTTCAGGAGTGCATCAACAATGAAAGAAAAATATGACACAACTAAGAATATAAGCAAAAGCATGGTTACAGGAAAAAAGAGTGCTTCTGCTTTGATGTTAGCTATGTGTTTATTCAAAGTCATAGAAAACTAGGGGAACCACATAACAGATGGAGGATAGAAAATAATTGCCCGATTTTGTGACTCCCCCACAAATACTGTAAATACGTACAACGTACTTGTATATATATAAAGTACCGTGCAAAAGGTACAGCCAATTTAAACTATTCTTTGATGCCTTCTGGCAAATTCTCGTTTATTCGAAAGTGAATCGACCCAAGTTACACGAGGGAAACAGTAAAGTTTGGGGATCAGAGACTGATGCTTGGGGGATACATTAAAATTGATGGCTTAAGAAAAGTGGTTAATATTGACGGTAACTTGATTAGTGCCAAATACATACAGTTGCTGAAAGTCAATTTGATACCAGACTTAGATGAAGGTGAGATATTTCAGCATGACGGAGCTCCATGCCACAGATCACGTGAAACAGAACAAATTCTGGTCGTTGGAGGTGCTACCTTATTGAACGATTGGCCAACTCAGAGTCCTGATCTGAATATCATCAAGTAAGTATGGACAGAAATAAAGAGGATAGTTCCTTAGAAGTATCCACGCAATCTTGAAGAGTTGTGGGAGCTCAGCCACAGAGAATGGCATCTCAAACCTTTCAAGATAGTGACGGATTTGTACGAATCTCTGTCCAAGCATATTGAAGCGACTATTCAAGCTAAGAGTAACTACATAAAATATTAACAATGTCCAGTGACTTCTTGAAATGAACATTATGTAATACAATTTCATTATAGACATTTTTTTCTTTTCTTAAACTGTATATTGATTGGTTTATGCGAGGCGGCCGAAAACATTTGCACGGCCATTTTTGGTGGTTATCTCACCTCTTCCCCTCTTATTCAGAACCCCTACTACACCAGGGCAAATGTTTCATCTGTAAAAACGCAATGCGGAACATCGACCTATCAGTTGACAATTAGTAGACATTTACAATAGTTTAAAGGGGCCGTAAGGTTTTGCACGGTACTGTATATATACATGCACACACACACACACACACACACACACACACACACACACACGCATATATATATATCTACGTCCGTAGATAACTTAAAAATGTATGATAGATTGCCGTCAATTCATTCTCTCTTACCTGTTTGTGTCTGCCTTCCAATTGCTGTTTTTACTGAGATCTCCCTTTTTAGTAGAAGAAATAGCTATAACTCTTTGACTGCTATTTCTAAATTCGGTATGGGGTAAGGCAATTCGTTGCTAAACCCTTTATTGCTTAGTATATATATATATATATATATATATATATATATATATATATATATATATATTATATATATATACAAATTTGCAAACGCACACGGTTAAACAAAAGCACACAAGCACACGGACATGTACACACACAGATATATGCATTTATTTGTAATATAAATATCGTGATACATCAAGTGCCAGATTGAACTGAATGATTTTAGGAAATTTAATAGATCCAAAATATTAGAAAACTGCAGCAGACATATTTATTTGAGGCTTAACAGCAAAGAACAAACAGAAGAGTATGCATTGCTTGGAATTTTAACTGGCACATGAATATCTGATAAATTTATAGAATGACATAAAATAAAACGAACATTGCTAGATATGCGAGACAATACACATTGAAATGCATATTAATAATATAGGATCACACTTCGATATATTAAGTCCTTTGTTGATATGATGAATTTGAATAAGAAAACCAGCATTAAATTTTATGACAAAAAGAGAGAATAAATGGTATATACGCCAATGTGATTTCTTTTGAATCTGTTGTCTTGATATTTAAATGTTTTTGTATGTAAAATGTCAATACGTTTTATAAATAATATAAATCTAAGTGAATCGATTGCCGTATCTTTATCTCAGTTACACATCATATTTGAAAATTATAAAGATCGCAAATACATACACATTTAAATAATATGCTATAATATAATATAAGGTAAAACACTATAAAATAGTACAACGTAATATATACGCAAATACGTATATATATATATATAAATATATAGAGAGAGAGGAAGACAGACAGATAGACAGGTAGAAAGATAGATAGGTAGATGGATAAATACATACAGACATACATACATATATACATACAATCTCACACACAGAAAGACACAATCACACGAAGAGATACAAACGTATACGTGGATGCAGGTACCGATGTGTGCAGAAGAATAACTTCCCATAACGATGGGACTCCCGCCCCCATTGTACAATAAGTAAACTTGTGAAAGTTTGACTTGGATCTATTCAATCCTTGTAAGTAAAATTGGCCACATGATTCTCCCTCTCTCCGTGTCTCACAGTATTTCAAAGCTTCAGACTTTCCATGGCATCTCAGAGAGATAATTACGTTACAGGTAATCGTGAACTATACACCTGTCTTCACATACAAACACACACATGCACACAGAGGCAAAGACACACACATATTCATATATGGAATATATGCATGATTTTATAGTGTGTAATGCATAAGTGTCGGTGATTGTATGCATGTGTGTGTGTATGTTTGTGTGTCTCTATGTCTCTGTATGTATACTTATAGTAGAAATTACTAGAAATTACATGCATGTTTGAAATCGCAGAAGTTATGTGAAAAATTCATCCATCATTAAATCAAACGTCTCTATACGTGGTGCATCGTTTCACACAAATGACAAATTCCGTGTATAATATGAGTGTTATGCATTATATAAAATGTTTGAAGCTAACTACCTCTGAAACGTACAAGCATTTCTGAATCAGTAACTATATCAAAAGATTAAGGGGGATATATAGTACAAAGTATATCGATCTATTGGTTGAAAAAAAAGCACTTCCAGGAGAAGCGAGAGAATGATTTCAAAACTGGTGTAATTGATGGTAATAACAGAGATTCCGTTTTGAAATGTAGGTGTACAAATGATCTACACTACTGATGGGCAGAGATAATATCCTCTCTTGTAGTTATCCTGGAAGAACTGATTATAGAGCCGGTCATTATTTGATCTATGGAGAAAAATAAGTTCTTTGCAACCACATTGCACAGAATAGTAAATCAGTTTTGAAACACGAATAATTGCGTTAAAATGTAAAAGGTTGCTTTATTGAATATGATGGGTGCGTGCGCACGCAGCTTCTGAATCGCATCACATGGCTTGTCTTACTATGTTTCTTAGACTTATATTCAATTAATATTCCAAGCATGAGTGTAACAAATTTAATATAGCCCATCAATATAGATTTATCGCAAAACTGAATCTTGTGGAGTGGCCGCTGTTATCCTTCATGTTTATAGCTCCAGAATGATGACGATGACGATTATTATTGTTGTAGTAAGTTTTGTTGGTATTGTTGCAATGGTTACTGTGATTATTGCTGCTGTTTTTGTTGTTTCTCTTGTTATTACTAACTTCATCGTCGACGCCGTCATCCGCATCCTCTTCATCATCGTCACCATTATCATCATCATCATCATCATCATCATCATCATCGCCATTATCATTATTGATTAGCGGAATTGTTCGGACATATTTTTGACCACACCGCTTAAGTCTCCGCTGATGTCGTTGTTTTTATCCCTTTGGTGTCTGTTAATATGTAAAAGTTTTTATATGTTTTGTCATTAAGAACACCAGGAGACGTGGTTGGTGTTTTGTAGTAGTTTTTGCTTCTTAAAGAGCATTTTCTACTTCGCAAATAAACCCCCTGTAGCAATAAGAGGAGAACAACCCATATTTGAAATGGTGTCGTCCACAGAGATATCGTCGCCTCACCAACCCTCTTGCAGCCGAAGAATGTCCTCACCTTCCTTCCTCCACTCAACATCGAAATGTGTGCAAGTTAGAAATCATTCGTGGGTATCTTGCAGTATATAGGACTACGCTTTACTGCAGCCTCAGTTTAAATATCCGTCTGCTACTTAGATAGCTGTTTAGAAGTTGTGTTAAGCATTCTAGCTATCATAGGAAAAATTCTTGTTTTAGTTTTCACTTCTCCAAATATTTTTTCCTGTTTTTTTCAGTTTCT
>NC_043003.1:110981287-111028787 GCF_006345805.1 Octopus sinensis | reverse complement strand
TAGAATTCCATGAAATTGTAAAGGACGGCAAATGTATAATTAGGTAATAGAAGCATATTCCAAATGCAATACTCAATATTTCATTTCAAACATGTATGTTTCAAGGCCTACTGAAACATTTGAGTACCTACACCTCAATGGTTCCACCAGTTTTAACCTACATACAGGAAATATGAATGAGTCAAGACAAATTTTTCCAGACAACAACTTCCATATTATTAACTACTTACTATATCACTAACCGACAGTAGGTGATTATTAAATGAACATATGTTATATACACGGTTTTATTTACGTATTTTGAAGCATAATATTATTATTGTTGATGTTGCTTCCTCTATTATCTGCGATGCGACTACGGCTAACACACAAGCTGTCATAATACTACTTTTTAAAGCCAATATTTCAATATGAGGCAAATAGGAAAGGAGTATAAAATCCATCCCCTCCTCACCGTGGTGGGGACGCTGGAAACGAGTAGTGTCAGAGCTATGCCGTCGGGAACTTCGGTTCCTGGTAGGGCCACACTAGGCGGATTGGTCTCACACCGACGAGTGGTATTAGGGCCACAACCCGGCAGACGTAGTTCTGGTGAAAATCCTCGGAGTGTCTGTTTCGGCAACCAGCGGCTCCTCGGTCGTTCTGTCCTTGCGTCTGCCAACAATCTGCGGCAAACAGGATGTCTCTACATGCGGGATTGTTGGGGACCGCTTGTGAAATTCATATTCTCATGAAACTTCTTCCACTGCCATGGTTCGAGATGCCTCGAGGGTGGTAGAAGAAGTCGACCGAACCCGCCCAGGGTGAATGTCTCCACAAGTACAAGTAAGAGTATAAATGTATCGAATGCACCTTTATCCCAAACATCCAAATACAATTTTCTACCACATACTCTGAGAAGCATTGCTCCATGCAATCATAACATTTATATTTATATAAAGCCTCGTCAACACAACACGGCATTGAAGTAGCAGATAAAATAAATGAATTATTTGAATGTGCTTTTGAAATAAACTGGGTGTTTACCATGAGAATATAGATCGAATCAAAAGTTTCGACGGTAGTTTGTCTATTAGGAAGCTATTAGATCAGTCTAAGTTCATCGTCCTGGAATACTAGAATATATACTAGTTTCGTGACAACGATATCCTCATGGGATTGTCAAACATATCATTGTATACTAAGAGTTGAGTCAATAAGTAATAACATTATAACATCGGATTCCCTGAAGAAACGCGCAGTCACAGATATAACTGAATTATCTATATTGATAAACTTCATTTGTATGTAAACTTTTTCCTTCTTCTGGATATGTATGTATGTAAGTATATATATATATTTATATATATATATATTATATATATATATATATATATATATATATATATATATGAGAAGTTGTGATAGACACAAGTCCATATTACTAGTTCCCGTGTATATTTTGTCATTGTGGTTGTCAGGAACTCGGCATTAGATTTTCCAATTGCAAGTAGATACTTGGACCCAATAGATCTGCAAAAAATATCATGTCTAAAGGTAAATAAGTTTAACAGCCGGGTGGATGGTGAGGCATTTTATTGGTAGTTTGAGAAGGAAGTAAAAAGAATGCATATGGGAACGAATAATAAAGGACTAGGAAACAAAGTAAATGGAAAGAAAAAAAGCGGAATAAAAAGACAAAAATAAGAACGAGAGGAAAGGATAAAAAGGACGAGAGGTACTTAAGAAGAATGGATAAAAGAATAAAGAAAATAGTGTAAGAACTAAAGGAAGGAAAATTAATTTGGGCAACCATACAAGGGATAAACAGATCTAGTTAAACAACATGGGAGAATAAGTAACATGAATATATAATCGGAATTGACAACATTAAAAATCTAATAAAATATTAAATTTACACTGAATCATCGAGATTGAAATAAAGAATTCTGAACACGCTCTCGCACAAGATCACTTTCCAGGTATATATTAGAATTAGTTCTTCTTGAAATATACAAAATAACCTTTGCACACCTATCCCGTGTGAGATGATGACCTGCTAATATTTATGTATACATTTGTGTTTATGTTCACTTTCCCAATCGCTTTTGGTTTCTGACTCTCCTTTTTTTTACTTTCTTGCTTCCCTCACTCTCCCTCATGATGTACTCTCTTTCTCGCCAAGCATCTCTCTACCTCCCTTTATCTCACTCGCTCTTCTCTCTGTCTCCTTCCCTCCCTCTTTGGAAAGTTCTCCATTTCTTATATATACATTCATTTCATTTACATTATTGTTCGTATATGTTTGCTTCTCACTTTTATAGTTGTCCAGCTTAGCTTTTTATCTCTTCCATTTATTTTTCTTCTTTTCCACTCTGACTGTGTTTTGTTTTTTTCTCACTTTATTCTCTTTTTGTTTCCTTTCCCCCTCCACTTCTCTCGTTCCTTTGTCCCTCTTCACCTTTCTCTGCGCTTGCTTTCCTTCTACTTCTCTTTCAAAATACTTATTAAAAAACTCACCTTGAACTCACCTCTAGACATACCCTTTGTAACAATATATAACACAATCAATGTTCTCTGATGATGTTTTGAGCTAAAGAATCCAGTTGCACTTGGAATATCCAATGCAGAATTCCAAACAAACACAATGGGGAAACGTACTAAAGCACTGACTATATAAACTCGTGCCAATCGAAATTTCTGAAACAAAATGTTGTGTATATCATACCTAGTCATACTGCTAAGTAAAAGTAGTTGCTTATCACCAAGTGAATGACAATCTACCTGGAGTACTAAATTAAGACTTGCAGTAGAACATTTATTTGCTAGATATATTATAAGTGTATTTATACTTTTTGCATATAGTATTGTTTCAGAGAGCAAGAAAATGATGAGTTTGTTTTAAAACTTGTGATTATATATGCAGTATATTACGTAGTATATGGGCAGTTCCCATGTGCAATATCTTTTGAATTTCTGCCATTTTGGGGATTCCTGGTATCTGAGCTATTTAGGAATCAGCCTCTTTTGCTACCATTCCTAGGGCACCTATGACAACAGGTACTGTTTTAGTCTTGAGGTTCCACATTTTGCCAATTTCTATTTCAAGACCATTATACTGGTTCAGTTTTTGGTAGGTCTTGACTGATACATTTATATCGATTGGGACAGTCATATCAATGTGGAGGCATGATCTTTGACGGAAGTCTTTCAATATAATGTCTGGCGTATTCGCATCTGTCTTCCTGTCAGTTTGAATAGTGAAGTTTCAGAAAAGTGAGATGTGATCCTTTTGAAGCACTGGCGGTGGTTTGTATTCCCACCTGATTTTATCATGCGGCAGGTCCAGGTTTTTACATATTGCCCACTGAAAATATTGTGCTCCTCTATCATGCATTTTGAGATACTGTGTAGGCAAAAAAAGACTGCACATGAAGAGAACATGATGAATGTTTTCATTTTGTTGGTGATATATAAATGTTAGTCTAATGCCGTTTTTAATATGTTGTCCTGGATTTTCCTTGTTGGTACGAATTGATCATGTGCTGCGATGATAAACCTTTCTGTTTCTGATTTCAAGGCAGACGACACTAATCATTAATGGGTAAGTGCTTTGTCAGCATCGGCACTATTAGCTTTCTTCGGATATTTTCCATTGAGACGTTTTTCTTGCCATTTATCAGAAAGAATATCTCAGGCAGCAGTTTTAGCCCGGGTTTTCATACGTTTAAGCTTTTTCTGTGCTTGTTTCTGTAATTTGATGTATTTGGAATTCACTAAGATATTCCTTCACCTGTTTTGATACTTTCTTGATTTCATGCTTTGAGACAAGTATACTATCATTATTATTATTGAGTGAGAGAGCAGTGCATGCCATCAAAGTGACACTGGGATAAAATATACGAAGCCCAATATACCGATCATGACTACCCGTCTGATAAAGGTACACCAGGCACATGCATCACAACCATATGTGCGCGACATGGTAATCTCATATCAAGATAAACAGCACATGACCTTGCAGGTGGGGCCCAGTTAGAATTTTCTTCAGGTTGAGTAGCCCATCCCGCTCAAAAGGTCCCTGAATAAGGGTTGTTTAAGGATGTTGAAAGAACCACCCATGTTTCCAGAGGTGAATTATTCAAAGCCCAAATAATCCCTCTCAACACATGGCTATGATGCTCCCCCACTACTTCTGCTCGTGATCAGAGATGCACATATCGTCAGCCACTAAGGGACATGCTCAACTGGTTACGTTCAAACAACTGACTAGCAAATCTGTGGTATTGAGCAGAATATTTGATGTAGCCCATCTTTTATACCAAGACAAAACAATGTACATGATAACACTTCCAATCAGTTAAGATCAGAAGCCATGAGAGCCACTGCCTGGTACTGCATCAGGGCATTTATTATTATTATTATATTATTATTATTATTATTATTATTATTATTATTATATTATGATTATTATTACTATTACTATTATTATTATTATTATTATTATTATTATTATTATATTATTATTATTATTATTATTATATTATGATTATTATTACTATTACTATTATTATTATATTATTATTATATTATTATTATTATTATTATTATTATTATTATTATTATTATTCAGTAGTTTTATTTTTATAGCGTGCTTTCACTTCACTACCGAGCGCAGCTCTGTATGCCTTGGGTATGTGCTTTGATTTGTTGTGATGCTCTGATGGTTATTGTATGGAAAGTGTTCTGCGTAGGATGTGTGCAGTGCCTAGTAGTGCAATTTTCTGTATGTTATATGTGTTTGTAAGTCCTGGTGTTTTTGTTTATTATTATTATTATTATTATTATTATTATTATTATTATTATTATTATTATTATTACTACTATTATTATTATTTTATTATTATTATTATTATAATTATTATTAATGTTATTGTTATTGTTGTTGTTGTTATCATCCTCATTATCATCATCATCATTACATTTACATACCACTGGAGTTGTACCACAGTGTCAGCTCTATATTCCTGTATATTCACAGTAAGTTGTAGATATTCCAATCTTTGGGAATAATTGGAAGAAGAGATGTTCATCTTGTTGGATTTTTTAATTTCTGAATTTCTTTTTCGGTTGGAATTTTTCTTTTCTCATTAAAAGTTTTGCTGTGGTTTACTGTTTTTGTAGTTGTGCAGTATGTATATATTGGCAGGTGCGTACTTCCTTAATTTTTTATCGTGCATTTAATTGTGTTCTTACAATAAAAGGAATGTTTACATATTTTGTTAGTCAGGAAAGAAGAGATAACAAAATGTTCACACAAAATTCAAGATATTAAAATTTCTAAATTTTTTGAGGTGTTCGTTTGTATGTCCAAAACTGCAGATATGGACGTTCCTTACCTTATTTTGAGGGAAATTTAAATCACTCACACAAAGCTGTAGTTATTCCAATCATTTTTACTTATTTTTTCATTTGTCCTGCTGGGTTGTATTAATGTTTTGTGTCTTCAGTTGTCGACAGCTCAGAGCAGCGAAAAATACGTCCAGCCTCTGTCACGTCCAGCCGACTATATATTTATTATTATTATTATTATTATATTATTATTATTATTATTATTATTATTATTATTTCTATATCTCTCAAAGGGAGATATTCAGTAACAGGTCTTTATAGTAAAGACTAATTGGCAACATAATATATATTATATATATATGCATAACATGTTTCATCTTACCTCTTGAAAGAACAGTAAATAAACGTACAACCTAGATGTAGATGTTCTAGGACCAAGGCTTCTAACTTCCCAAATTACGTTTCTTAACGTAAATTTTATTAGTTCTCTTCGGCTAGATTCACCAAGACAAAATTTCAAATGTCGGTACCTCAATACCAGACCGGGAAAAATGAAGAAGTTTACCAAAAAAAAAATAGTGCAATACAGTAATATTGCTTCCCAAAAAAACAAACTACCATCAGCTTAAAGTATCATTATAGGATAGCGATACAAAAATGCACCAATATTTACCGGAGGTATTAGTCGATAATATACGACGCTATAGTGAAGCTTCACTTTATATATATAGTGGCAAAGATGTTTGCGGGCGACGGACATAAAAAAAATTCCTTCATACCTCTAGGAAAAACATATAGTAGAATGATTATATAGATATATCGGTCAAGCAATCACTCAATCAATAAATCAATCATCATATTTATCTATTTTATTCCTCACATAATATCATTTACTGTTTATGAACATTGGGTAAATCCGGCCTCCATCTTTATGATGGACATATAAATATTTTTATATGCTTCCACTTCTTGTTGCATATAATTCTGTGAACTACATCTGCCAATAATTTCAAGTAATTTCCAGTGTCCAGAAACAGCTACCAGACGTGTAACGTTATACTTTCTCCTACTTAATTTTCTGCCTCGTTGTACTTTGTGTAACTTTGCTCTCGTAATGTATAAATATTTACATACTTATACATGAATTTTTATGGTCTGAAAATTTCCAGTCTTTGCTTTTCCTTATTTGTATGTATATATACATATATGTATACATATACGTATATATATATATGGGGGGGGGGGAGAATATCTAACCAAAGCAGATTTCTTTCTTTATTTGCATAATTATTTCTCGCATTTCCTCTCTCTCCCCTATGTGTCTCACCCTCTTACTCCCTATCTACCCCTCTCTCCCTCTCTGTCTCTTTGTCTCTCTCTCTTTCCTTCTCTACATGTCTGTTTTTTATCTATCCTCTGTCAGTCTGTCTTTATTTAAATATATATATGACCAAGAAAGAGACAACCGATTTCAAAGGTCAGGGTTCATATTTACTCAATATATTTCAAAGCGTCGAAATACTATACAGAATACATAGGTGCATCTATGTACACAAGATATAATATAAATGTTTATAAATATATAAAAATGCATAAATGTACTTGCGAGGTTGTATTTCCGTATTAAAATCAATGAGAGTATTAAAATATGCGGATGGTGAATGTATAGCGGTAATCCAAATAGATGAGAAATTTGGTATAAAATGATTTTAAAAGGTATCTTGAACAGGTGCAAAGTCTGACGGCCGTTTCGCGAAGATATAGGGTGGTATGGGCGAGTTAATTCCAGCCATAACAATCATCTATATTTCAATTATCAGATTTAATCTAAATTATTTATAAAAGAGATATTTAACACTTAATGCTATAAGCAACACGAGAAATTTAAGAACTTTTAGAAAACGAATTCTAAATAAACTCTTCAAGTTGATGATATAAGAGCTAAATTTACATGTTTATATAAATCATTGACCTACAGATAATAGTGTTTTAAGATGAATCCAAATACGTAAATGGTGACTAGGTTAAAATTATATAAACTAAATACTTTTGGAAAAAAATTAGAAGTTGATAAATATGCATGTCTACAAGGAATAATCACATCCTAGATCTTGTTAAGTAAAGTGTTTTTCTCAGCACGGAGATTATAGATCGCTTCTTTTGTGCATAATGTGCAGTCTCTTTTGTGTGTATCGTATAGTGTGGTTTCCGTTTGCATTTTTAATTTATTCGCGTGGGTAGCTAGTGCAGTTGAATCTCTTGTTTTTGAAAGATAAATGAATTGTGTGTTCCCTATATCTAGCTTCAAAAGCAGTCGTACTTCCTATGTAGATTTTTTATGTGATTCACTAAACGTTGAAACCTTAACTTTATATATGGCATTTCTCCTTAAAAAGAATCCCATTAAGGGACAAAATTCCCTGTTACGGCGATTACAAGTTTTATTTATGCTTTGACATTATATCTTTAAAATCAGGATTTTTGCTTTTATTCTTTATATTAAGGTCAGCTATATTGTCATCTTAAACAATACTGTTATTTTTAAGTTTAAATTTATTGTTAGCCGCAATTATAACTTCTAGACTGGGTGTGGTTGAGTATGATTATTTAAGGTAGGATCTATTAAAGACGGAATGATATTTCTGGCCTAAAGAGAACTTTCTGCCAATAACCATAAAAATAATTTAGAAAGGTGTCTTACTTAGAGAGAAAAAAGAGGGGTTAACCAGATAATTTCCCGTTTCCTCACCGAGTTGTTCCTACTGTGCACAATATAGATATTATAGATATCATTATTGTAATTAAATGACATATAGTATATTTTATTATGGTGTTAGTTCTTATGCTCGAAGGTGTTGTTCATGGAAGGTGTGTCGATGTTTAATTTCGCAATAATTGGAAACCGTTTACCTAACTTATCTTTAAAATCTTTAAATATTGTATTCGTAATATATCTTCCTATTGAATCCACTGTCCCTGAATTAAATGTAGATAATGGCTTATTTTAATTTTACCAAAAGCTTAATAAAATCATTAAGTTTATCCACGCCTTATCAAATCATCTCCAGGTGTTATTAATGGGGTAGTAAAAAGGTGTGTCGATAATAATCTCTAACTTATCTGCAAGCGAAGGGATTTTTTATAAATTTGCATCCTTTTATAATACAGCATTGAAAGACATTGGATTCCGTTTAAGGAGAAATGTTATAGATAAAGTTGAGGCTTAAGCCCTTAGTGAATCAAAAAATATTTAGATAGGAAGTACGACTAACTTTCAGACTAGATTTCCGTAAGATGGGCTACGATTGGTCTGGGACTGTCTCGCGGTGTCGTGGTTTGATGTTGTTATTTATGTTGTCATTGATGTAGTTTTATCAACGCACGGTACAACGTGACCTCTACGAATCGAAGCCTAACTTACGATAATAACAATCAGTTTCTGTCATTCAAATTAAAAATGACTGAAACTCAAAGATACCAACGAAGTTGAACCAAACTGTTTTGATCCATATATATATATATATATATATATATACATGTGTGTGTGTGTGGTGTGTGTGTGTGTGTGTGTGTGTGTGTGTAGTTTATCTTTTCCTTGTTTTAGTCATTACATTACTGTCATTGTATTTCACCGAATAGTCGAATGAATAATTCGATGTCATTATATACAGGAACATGAACACACCAACGGTAGTTGTGAAGCGCTGGTGGTGGACAAATACACTTAATTTATCTTCCTTACCATCTTATAATTCATGTTTTTCTGCTGTTGCAGGAGTCAAGAGGCTATATGAAAAAAAGTCAGTTTAGTATCATGGAAAAGTTTCTTTCGATTCTTTAAAACTAACATATATGTTTATCTATCTATCTATCTATCTATCTATCTATCTATCTATCTATCTATCTATCTATCTATCTATCTATCTAATGATACGTATGTTTGTGTGTACGTGTTTTTGTGTGTGTCCATCATATATATATATATATATATCACATATATACATTTATGTCCATATATCACATGCGTACGTGTGTGTCATATATATATATATATATATATATATAATGTACATGAATCTATAGACACATTGACATTGACAGACATGTTCTTGTATATTTCGTATGTGTACACATGTGTGTGTCTGTGTGTGTTTCAGTCTTTGCGGGTGAATTTGTGTATGTTGTGTGCTTATCAGTGTATGCGTAAGTGTATATAAAGGCATGGTCTTACTTTGTTATTTTTATATGCTCTTTTTACATGTCTATAAATTTTCCATATTCTATACGGTGAGTGCAGGAGTTTTTAGTAGATTAGTTATTTCGAAATATCATTGAATTCTTGATTTATGACGCCATACTTTTGCAATTCGCTTTTAAGGAAATGAATTACAATTTGATGTTTTCTTCCCGTAGGAAACCAGAATATATTTCATATTTCTAATGGAGTGCAGCAATTTATGGAAATAATCACACATCAATGCATATTATTACTTGCCAGTGTTTGGAAAATATTTAATTTATTGTTGAGGCTAATATTTTAATTTTCTCTCTCGAGAAAAATCGTATCGATATAGATAGTGGAATTAGAATTTGTTTAATGATTATATAAGAAGTACAACATTCGCAAGTCCTAAGGATAGGTGAAACTCATATCATAAACGCAACGTAAAATTAAGACCTAAGGCAATAATTATATTTTATTCATAGGTGTTAATATATCACATCAGTGCGTATAATCGATTTGACTACGTTTCAAGGAGATATAAAGTTCAATATGATTATACTATAATTTTAAAGGAAATTTATGAAGCTATACGGACTTCATTGTCGATACTACTTAATGAACATCAGATATTCCTATGAAAATTAAGTATATAAATGCAACAGTAAAATTCATGCACCACACACATTCTTTCCTTCCCAACCCTTGACTGTGTCGTGTTGGAGCATTCGTTGATAACATCACCACGTATTTTATCACCTGCCTCAGCCCTCTGGATTTCCGCTTTTTGAGGTTAAACAAGGAGTCAACCGATCGTTTATGGGTTATGATCAGGTTATTATCATCATGTATGTATCATGCGCAGTGTAGGCACATCCGTATGCCTGTTTTTGAGATAGGCTTCGGTGCTGAACCATTGGCCATTCATGTGAGCACGTTCCTGAGACTTAGCAGGTGATCCACTGGGAAGACTTACCAGTGTATTTCATCTAGTAATGCAAATTAACACCTCATTTGGTTTGGCACACGAGTGGAAGAATGGTACCATGTTGTGATGCAAGGGGCCATCAAGTCGGAGTTTAATGAGGATCATTGATGCTTCTCCACCTGACAATCCCTGGCGATCTGCAGCTGTAAGACACCAACATTGCTTCCTCCATTCGAGACCACCAACATACATATACATAGTATATATTCATATATATATATATGTGTGTGTGTGTATGTGTATGTGTATGTGTATGATATGTGTGTGTGTGCGTGTGTTTTAAAGAAAGGTTATCATGGATGTATTAAAATACCGTGATACAATCTTCGACAATAATAAGTAAATGTGAAGAGGTCTTTTTGTTTAAACAGTTTACATAAAAGTGTTCAAAATTGGTAGCAAATTAAATTCATAATTATCTGTAAGTTCACCAAAAATCAAGCTTGTATAGAAGCATATATATAGAAAGAATTTGTAAACAGTATTTGATAGGAGAACGCTTATATTGCTTAGTCAAAACTCTATCAGAAATCATATTTAAGTATTTTAGGGGAATGACCAACGTTATTTCTTCATTTCCAGTCTTGTATATGTGTTTGGCAAGGATTGTTGCTATTTTTAGAAATAGTGTGGAAGTTTGGTTGGTGGGCAGAAAGCATACAATTAGTTTGTGGAATCAAAAATGTTTTTTTTTTTTTGTTTCTGGGCCCGTTTGCCATGGTTCAGTGTTTTTTGGAGTGGTCTTAGGGTCCAACACCGTCAAAAAATGTAGTCGCTTTATTTTCTGATAAATGTCGCGAAAACTCCTCACAGCCTTGGCTTTGTTATGTCATTCGGTCTGAATACAAAGCCGGCCAAACCCTCAATGTTAAATCTAATATCACCAACAACACAGAAAATCTAATCTACGTAATCAAATGCAATGTTGCCAACATAATTACATGTCAGGCGGGCAGATCGCTACGCAACACAATGGCGACCCATCAGCCAAATAAACGAGACAATTCCTTTCAGCAGTCACATTGCAACCTATGCAGAAATGGAATTACTCAACTTCAAAATATTTCCCCACTACAAGTGGCTCAGATTCTTTCAACCAACAACAAAGACAATTTATTAATGAGTACAATCTATGATCGAATATACATCCAACAGCTCCAACCAACAAATAAAAAGAAACACTAACAAAAATATTATATATACCTACAATAAAATAATTCACATCAATTTTAAAATGCTTTTTTCAGTATATATATATATATATATATATATATATATATATATATATAATATATATATATATATATATTATATATATATGCATGCCCATTATAGACCCAAGTGTTTAACTAGTCTGTCCATATCACTTAGCGTTACCTAACACTCTTAGGGTCTTCTAGATAACAATACCTCGCTATATGTATATATGTATTATGTATGTATTATATGTGTGTGTGTTTGTGAGTGTGTGTGCATGTATATGTGCATGTGTGTGATATAAGTATATCTACATATTTATGTGTGTATGTAACTTTTATCTTTCACCTGTTTCAGTAATTAGACACTGGCCATGGTGGAGCACCGCCTCGACGAACATTTTTTGTCGAATGAATCGATGCCAGTATTTCTCTTTTTAAGTCTTGTACGATCGGTCTCTTTTTAATAAACCGCTATGGAACAAGGACAAAAACAAACCTATAACTCTTGTCAAGTGGACAGCGGAAACAAACACAGACGCAAAGACACACAGACACACACTTACACACACACGTACTTATAAATATAAATATATTGATATAAAATACCTACATACATACACACACATATACAGCGTAAGCTCGAAACGTAAGATACTTTCTCACGTTGCCTAGGGTCAAACATAACACTCATGCTTCTTGTTTAGACAACTTTCTTCTTCTTTTGTTTTTTTGTAAATTTCAACAATATGTATATATATATATATATATATATATATATATATATTACATAATGGGCTTCTTTCGGTTTCCGCCACCAACTACAGCCACAAAGCCTTCGTCGGCCCAACGCTACTGTAGGAGATATGTGCCGATAGCGTCACGCACCGGTACTAAATACGGAACTCTGTGTTTGGGAAGAAAACTTCTCAGCACTCAGCCACGTCTGCATGTATACGAGTATATATTTACTAAGTAGCGTTGTACACACACACACAGAAAAGAAATTATATGAATGTGTACCAGCGTGACCCCAGCCATGTGTTGAAACCCGTGAAAAATAGAAGATGAAAGCTATATGAGTGCGCCTTTCTGAGTGTATGTGCCTGTATATGTGTGTGTGTCTGTGAGCGTTTATGTGAGTGGGCGTGTGTGTGCTCACACAGATGTAATTTAGTAAATCACACTGATAAGAAATGCAATATTGTAAATGAAATAGAGAATTCTACTGTATAATGCGTCGAGGAAATACGTAAATCTTTTAACAAATCAATATTTCTTAATATTACTTCGTATGTAAACTTTTCGAAATAATTTAAAGTGAAAAATAACCTAGAATATGTAAACTATTTACACATACAAATCATGACAGCACTCACACACACACACATGTGTGCATACGCACACACACAGACCAGTATGGTCATCACACACGCGCGCACACACACACACACATACACACAAACACAAGCGAGCTCATCACGCAAACATATACAATCATTCGTACAGATCATATAAACGGAAGTTTTTGTTACTAAGAGGTATTTCAGATGAATATAAATTGTTATGAATTGCTCGAATAGTAATGGAATCCTTAGTTTAAATATACGTTTAAATAATGACTGTAAAGTATGCTAAATTCGGTATTCGCTTTTAAATTCTCATGAGTGAATGGATGAACATATATATATATATATATATATATATATATATATATATATATATTATATATATATATTATATATATATGTGTGTGTTTGTGTGTATAATATAAATATGCATATAAATATATATCTATATGTATACTTTGATACTTTGATACTTTGATAGGTTTCGGCCATTATTGGCCAGGCCATGTCTAACTTAATAGCACCACCTGGTGAAGTCTTTCAAGTCAGAATTAGAAAGTTATTGTTTACAGAGACATATGTATATATATATATATACCTAGATACATTCTCAAGTATGTATGAACATATACATGTAGTACGTATGTATGTTTATGTATGTATGTATATATATAGATTTTTTACTAGTTTCAGCTCAGAGCTGCGGCCATATATAATATACATACATATATATATATATATATATATATGTATATATGTATATATACATATATACATATATATATATATATATATATATATATATTATATATATATATATATATATATATATATATATATATATCGGTCCCAATTTCTGAGTTAATTCATTTAGAATTTTCTCGTCATCAGCGATAAATACGATAAGAAAATAAATGGGATACTTACTTGAACCCATAGAAGAAGTAAACACTAAGTCATGAACACATTAAATACCCCAAATATATCCAAAATAGAATTCCACAGCATACCTCGAGACAGGTGTGATCGGACTGAAAACTCTCATAGAGTGAGAGAATCCGGAAGTGAATAGTATTAAATTTACATCTAATACAGGATAAAATTTTCGAAGAAATTCTATCAATGATAAAACTTTTTCGAAAATGTTATCCTATATATGTATGTATATATATGTAAATATATATAATTATTTTCAGAATGAGATAAAAAATAGAAGAGTGTGAAGATTTTAGAACATTTATAACTAGAATGTTTTACAGGTGTTTCCAGGATATTTATTATATACCTTCATCGGAGACGGTATGAGAAAATGGTTACATGCTGATATATGACCTACATCGGACCCCTTATTCACACAATCACCGATCCTGTGGCTTAACTATGATCCATCTATAGCACTTACTCAGCATCGCCTGACACATTTGGGGTTTACTGGCACCATTATCTCTTATGACCTATATATATATATATATATGTATATATATATATATATATATATATATATATATATATTATATATATATATATATATATATATATATATATATATATACATACATATACATACATATTTCATATTCCATATGGGTGGGGGTGTATTTGTATCGAGAATATGAAAAATAAGGAAGGTGGACAAGCAATATATACACAGTTGAACGGCCTAAGAAAATCACAGTTATATACTCTATATTCATAATAAATTCATATGTATGAATTTACTTGTGACTAACTTTTTACGTGTTTTGCCAGTCAATAGATTTCAAAACGCTCTATTATGACCAACTTATTTACACTGCGATTAAAAAAAAAAAGGAAAAGCACGAAGAAGGAGAAGAAAAAGAAGAAGAAGAAGAAGAAGAAGAAGAAGAAGAAGAAGAAGAAGAAGAAGAAGAAGAAGAAGAAGAAGAAGAAGAAGAAGAAGAAGAAGAAGAAGAAGAAGAAGAAGAAGAAGAAGAAGAAGAAGGAAACGATACGAAAACCTACCACGGACTAAAAAGAACATCGCTCAACTTTATTTTATTATTTATAATAATTGTTTCAAATGTTTGCTTAAGGCTAAGCAATTTCGGGACGGAAAGTCGATTATATCGAAATATGTAAGTAAAGGCCAAAACAAAATGACCAATTACTCTGGGCAAATAAGAAATGAATACAAAAATACTCTTTTATGGCATTTATTCGATTACTTTTGAATTATCTTTTTTTATTCGTTTTTGCATACACTGGAACTTACTTAATCGATTGCGAAAGGATAACAAGTAGAGTCGTTTCGGCAAATTTGAACGCAGATTATAAAGACTGATGAAATGTCGCTAAGCTTTTAACCTGGGTCTGTTAACGATTCTGCCAGCTCACCGCCTTCTTTAGTATTACATATATATATATGCATACATACAAACGACTATCCCTCTATCTGTCTGTCTGTCTGTCTGTCTGTCTAATTATCTATCTATCACTTTATGTGTATATATATATATATATGTACAAATACTCACGCACACGCATACACACATACTCACACACATGTATATAAATAGGAATTGTTGTCAAACAACTGTATTTACTGTTTTAATGAATAAAGTATAAATCTGAAAATCTTTTCGTTCTTTATATACTACCTATCAGCTTCTGAAGTATTTTTATATACGATAATCCTCTTGACTAGCATGTCCCAACTTACATTTTTAGGAGAAAATTTCAAAATCTAAACGTGTGATTGGATCTGAAATCGAATACTATAAGCTTCTCTAATTTTAAAATACCGACTTATTCCGTTTTTGACGATGTCACCATATAATAAAATGGTGAAAGTGTAGCATAGTATTTATTCTGTTGTTCTACCACATATAATAAACAATGAAAGAAGTCAAGAAGTTTGTTATACATTATATGTCAATCCACGATATTAGCACATGGATAGAAATAATTGGATACCAAAATATACTAAATTAAATATCAACGAAAATTCTGTGTAAAAATGATTAGATAATTCGATATCATCGAATAAATGCCGTAAAATTGTATTTTTGTATTGATTTCTTCTTTGCCCAGTGTAATTGTTCATCAATATTTTCAGTCCATAAAAACTCAAAATGTAGTTCCTCTTTGCATATCAATATCTATATATTATAATTTTAGCTTATGATATTATGTGGCATAGTAGTAAGGAGGGACTTGTATAATACATATTTTAGGTATCTGTGTATAATAAATTCTGTGTACATAAATATTTCTATAAATAAATATATTTTATCTAGTGTTCCATGTAATTTACAACGAAAAATATAGAAATACAAACCATAATAATATTGATTAAAAATATAATATAAATATATCATACTAATATATTTGCAGCATTTTATAGATTGTAATGTTTGCATAGAATATACAAAAGAAAGTCAAAAATAGAAGGGGACAAACATCAAACCCAAAAAGTGTTTCAATAGATTACGCTAACCTGTGAATGACACCTGATTTATCTCATCTTTCCCTCCTCTACATTTTCTCTTTAATTTTATTTTATGACGTTTAATATAAGAATTTTCCACCCTCTTATTAACTAAGCTTACTAACATAGTAATATCTAATTAAGTTATAATATATTATAACAGTACTTTATGAACTTGACTAGTATTTCTTCTATCGTACATTTGTTTAAGAGCAGATATACTGTCCTATGGTCTCGCGTATCGTAGCTGTTACTACATTAAAGTTATTTATTTAACTCTTCAAATTCATTTAGTTTACACTAGCAGAATATTGATGATGTTGCCTTTGTAATATCGGCGTTCAATCGATCTATCAAATCTCTTCTCTATTTTAGTTTATAAGATTCAATGCGATATTCCCAAGGCCTTTTCAGTCATTTTTTGTGTCATAGAAAATATTTCTTCATGGAGTCAACATACTTGTTAAACAAATATTTCAATTATTTCTTCTTGTCCATGTAATAAAACCATATTGCTTCTAGGAATAGATTTTATTCATCTACATATTTTCCAAACCTTTGATGTTATGAGTATATTCTCATATGACTTTCATAAACATATTTCTTATATTTTTGATATAAGGTGTGGCGCCTTGTAATTGCGTGTTATAAAAGAAAAATAAAGAACAAAGAAGCGACTAATCATATTTTATCTTTGATTACAATATTCCGAACGGTAATATAACTAATAAGGTTTAAGGCAACTATTTTAACCTTGTACATATTTTCGAACCGTTCTTTTACTTCATGTGTGTGTTTACGAGCGAAACACCTAAGCTCCACGCGGCTCCGGCAGAATGTAAGTGCGAACTTCTGCTGACTCTTTCGCTACATCTTTATCTCACTCTTTCCTCCTGCATCTTGCAGCTCACCTGCGACGGACCGGCGTCCTGTCCAGGTGGGGGACATATACGCGAAGGAAATCGGGAAACCGGCCCTTAAGAGCCAGGTATGGCTTGAGAAGGAACATATCACTGAAGCTCACGAACTTTACCAAGTCGTGATAAATTCTCATACCGATTCCTAAGAAGAGTTCAGAGAGTTGATTTCCTTTGACGAGTTAAATGACTTATTTTCGGACATCTAGAGAACAACATTGCGATGAGAAATCTTAATAGAGTGAGACCTCGATGAAGAGGACATATATGAACTTAATGAACCCTTGCCCGAAATTTTTTAGAAATCAGATATTAATGAGTATGAGCAACACCAGTTTCCTTGGATTTTTGATTTTATTAATTAAAATATTTATTCTACATGTGAAATATATCTATCAGATTTTTTTCTTCATTTCATTATAAGCGTATTACTGTAGTATGAGTAGTGTATTAAATATTTTGAGTTAAATTTCACTCTTAGTAATACAGCGTGCACTTCATGCGCTACAGATGACCAATCGAGCATTTAATGTATGCATGAAAGTTATATACTAATTTTACTTAATTTTAAATCAGTTATAGTGAGCCAGTCATTAAACTTTAGAAACTTCTGTTTATTTTATCACGTTTCAATACATAAGAAAAGAAAGCAAATTATTTCACTGTTAAAATTATTTAGCCAAAACATGAACATAGTAATTGTAACAATACGAACGTTTAGTGCAATAACAATGCTGCAAATTTAAATACTGCTGTGTCGTAAAGTGTTTCAAGCAGACTATGTTATACTTATAAATTAATTCGTATATTATATTTGTAACATACTTATATAAATTTAACATTCTAACTTAAAAAGCGGCGTGCTGGTAGTATCGTAGGCACGTCGAGCAAAATGCCCTGCTGCATTTCGACCGTCCTTCGTTATGAGATCAAAATTACCTATCACTATTTAGGAGTCGATAAAATAATTGCCAGTTGAGAATTGAATGCATATTAAAGACAAAACCGAAAACGGTGAAAAAGAAGTAATTATAGCGAAAAATATTACCCACACTCATTAAATTTGGGAGCATATTTACCGCATGCTTTTAGTATCTCCAATGAAAATGTAGCTGCTCTACATCATCATGGTTATAGTTTCTGCACAAACGTTTAGGAACAGATAGACGGATACATCAACACATTAATACTGCAGTAAATTTGGAAGAGCATTCAACAGAAATACAACACAAACAACGGCAGAAATACGACATAGAAGTAGTCCGAAATTTTGTAATGCATATTTCTTGTAAAAAGCATACGATTTCCTAGAGGACGGGGGTATAACGAGTTGTATGCAGGTACTCTGCAGGATGGGACGTCATTATAAGTCTCAAGAATTGTGGAGTCGAATAATAAGCGAATGACAGAAATTCAGTTTGTTTATAGTACACAAGGATATGTCCGGTGTCATTCAGTTGAAAAATTCCATTGGAAATTCAAACATAAAATAATTGGCATTTGAATTTAGCACTAATTGCCACCGACTTTTGCTTGATCATCACTGGAAGACGAGATAATACATGAATAATTTCTCTAGCATGTTATTCACGTACACTTATTCGATTTTTCACTGACATAAATACCACTGGACACACCGATTCACTTTTAAAAGCATATTTCTGTTTCGTTTACATATATGTGCGCACGCGTATGTGGGGCATGCGTTCGTGTGTAGGCGTAAATATGTATATATATATATATATATATATATATAATATATATATATATATATATATATATATATATATGCGCGTACGCACACTCAAACATACACACACTCACACAAAGATATATTCTATATTGCAAAAAGAAAAAAGAATAAGTGATATAGAGGTATAAGGACAATATACAGAAAAGTACGTGTAACATAATAGAGATTACAAACGCATACAGCAATTACTACATTATCCTAAGAATTATTCATTGTATATATTACCATAGAAAATGTTATTATATGCGATACTAGTTTCTTTTCATGTCAATGTCTTTATATTCATGTTTTGACATGCAATTATGCATAAACATATTTGCAATAACATTTTCTTAGAAGAAAAGTCAATTATGTGCCTTTCAATCTCAATATGATTTTAGTGTAGTTTATCTTAATTGTATAAAACGCTATTCCGTATTGAGTTCTATATGTTTCTAAATTTTCTCTTTTGGATTATATTGATATGTAATTTCTATCGCTCTTTATGAACCTACACACAGACAAATCTAAAAAATATCGATATAAATGCACCTCCTATACATACATACATAGACACATTCATACACACATATACATATATATGATATATATATAATATATATATGATATATATATACAATATATATATATGATATATATACATAATATATATAGAATATATACATATAATATATTATATATATATAATTTAATATATAATATAATATAATATATATATATATATATATATATATATATATATATATATATATATATTATATATATATACATGCACGCGTACACATGTTTACATGTTACGTACATAGATATATATACATGAACGCATATTTGTGTATAAGAATATGGTGTATGTGCCTGAAGGAGAATGCGGAAAAAATGGAAAAGCGAAGTGGATATATTTATGACGTAAGATTAAGATATTACATATAATTGATAATAGGTAGTATACAATATGATACGTTGAGCTTTTTTCCATGTCTAACATTTTGTAGGCGTTACCGGTGAGAGTACATACTTTCTGCATACATTTCTCAATTTACACTATTCATATTATCTGTAAATTCTCTCTCCCCCCCTCTCTCTCACTACAATCACGCGCATATACACACTAGAACACACACACTCGCGCAAACACAAACACACATACACGGATATATATAATATATATATATATATATATATATATATATATATATATATATATGTATATATATTTATATTTAGCAAAAGTATCATAGTGACTCAAGGTCTGACAATTTCTTGCCACTTCAAATTGTCAGTCGCTACCTGTTCCTTGGAGGTTCCATCAAATGAAGGAGAGAAAGAACATAGGAAATTTTGAAAGATGTACCTTGTTTATGTCAAAAGAAATTAAATTTCCGATAGTTATCAATTCCAGATGTACAAGCAAAATTAGAAAAAGTGCTGATTACTTACGAAAACTGTGTAAAACGAGGAAAATACGTTTCATTGAAAGGAAGTTTTGACATCCCAAAGGAAAACTGTTGTGCAGTGACAATAGAAGTTTATCTAATTTTCAAACTGAAAGCATGGGATAAGGTGGGTATGCAACTGGAAAAGCAGCCATATTCGAAATTCTCCATCCATCCAAAAGAAGTAAAGCGTCCTTAATGCCAACTTCAACCAGAGAAACTCCAGTATCATCGTCACTGAAACAGAGACTGAACGTGAATATCAAGAGTTCGAAAATTCAGATGAAGAATCCACGCAATCAAGGAGAAAGTATTGCAAAACTAGAACTGCAACCAAGTTAGTAATATCTTCCAAGCTATCAAACTGAAATGGAGTAACATTTTGTCGTCAATTATCTCAAGATGGAATCAATGTAGACTCCTTCCCAATCTGGTATTTACAAACCAACTATCAAAAAGGTGTTAAACTTAAAAAGAAAATGAAACAATCTCTACATATAGAAATCTGGTCATTGCATTTTGATGGTAAACCTATTAATGACCAAGAATACCAAGTGCTAGAGAATTTAAGTTAGATGCACTCCAATTAGCAAACGGAAAAGCCGATACTGTTACTTTAGATGAAAGACATTTATGGAGCTGTGTAAACATGATTGTCGCTGATACAACGAGTGTGAACACTGGGTAAAAAACGGCATTATCATTCAGTTGCAAAGACTGTTTGTTCAAAAGGGTTTGAAAGAACCGCAGTTTATTGGTTTTCAGCATCATAACCTTGATAGAGTTCATCGTGTTGTAGTGGATAATGAACTTGGAGAAAAACGTCATGACCCAATATTAAGAAAAACGTTATCTCCCAACATTGAAGTACAGCAAAATGTAATACAGGGACAATGTTTCATCTGAAACAAAAAGAACGCAATCCGAAACATCCACTTATCAGTTGGCAATTAGTTGATTTTTACTATAGCTTTAAGTGGCCGAAGATCTTTGTACGCTACTGTATATAGATATTTACTTACATTTATATATACACAAGCATATATATATATATAGACACAAACACACAGACATATATATATATATATATATATATATATTATATATATATATATATATATATATATATATATATATATACATATGTGTGTGTGTGTGTGTGTGTTCTGTGTCTGCGTATATATATGTATATACACGCAGAAATACACAGAATCAGAGAGTCTGATAAATTTTGTATTTCATAATATAAAAAAAATCGTATCTATATGTGTGTTCGTTTGTGTGTTTGTGTGTGTGTGTGTGAGCGTATGTGTGTGTATGTTATGTGTATGTTCATGTATGTACATACCAGTAGCATGTGGAAACAGCTATTGACATATGTGTCATAGGTACATATGTTTATTGACCAGAACACATAACCTATGGTGCAATATATAACACATCGAAAGTTCAGGTTATTAGGACAATGGATTCATATAAGGAATCAAAGAGACAGTTTCTGTGGTGCAGAAATAATTGTATTAGTTCTGGGACCAAGTGATAATATTCTAAAACAGTATTATTCTTTAGATTTTAGATTTTCCGAGGTCAAGTAATCATTTACAATTTTCTCAGTCCAACCAAGCATAACAATATATCGTGTGCTGTACCGATAGACTATTCCAAAATTATAGGCACAGTAAAACGAACAGCTGGACTGGAATGAATACCTAAAGATTAGTCTACGAAAGGGAAAACTAATTAGATGATTACAGATGATGGAAATAATTGGTAAGAACATCCGGGGAAGTGTAGGTTGTAGCTTTAAAATGCTTTTTTTAAATTCATTTGAATAAATTCACTTTCCAAAGTCATTTAGCCATTAAATACAATTTAATTTTATATATACGAGTGTATACATATACACATACACACTCTCAATCTAAAAAAAGTATATATCTATGTGTACATGTATATGCATGTCTATATGTATGTATGTATGTATGTAGGTATGTGTATGTATATATATAAATATATAAGTATATGTGTATATGTATATATATATATATATATATATATGTGTGTGTGTATATGTAGGTATATATGTATGTATATGTGTATATGTATATGTATATGGGTATATGTATATATATATATATATATATATATGTATATGTGTATATGTATATATATATGTATATGTTTATTTGTATATATATATGTATATGTGTATATGTATATGTGTATATGTATGTGTATATGTATATATGTGTGTATGTATATATGTATATATATATATATATATGTATATATATATATATATATATATATATATATATATAATTAGTAATAATTATAACGATAGAGAATATGGAGACTAGCGTATTTTCAAAATTTATTTCCTTTTATTTTACAATTACAATTATTGCTAATATACACGCCAGATAATATTATTACACCGTGAAGTGAACAAGGGATTACCTATCGAAGGAATATTCAGCGTGAGTGAACACTACTAGAAGTCACAGGTGTTAATTACAAATCGATGCGTTTTAGCCGTAACATGGGTGCTACCCCGGTATCCACCCGGATTATATATCATTCCAAACTCACATTAACATATATATATAGCCTATACATAGCAATACCGATAATCTGGTATTAGAACTCAATACATGTATGCTTCCGAATAAGCGTTAGTCGAATACAGGTTGTAACATAATATCAACTAAGTTACTGAGGAACTGGAGATTATGTAGTTAAATTCATTAGCTTACAGTTGTTTCTACCATAGTTGCAGTGCACTTAGTACTGAGCATATGTGAATTACCTTGTAATTTGAAAATCTAGTGGAGATTTATTTGGGAATGCCTTCACAGAGATTGGAAAGATCGCACTCGTAAGAATAAAATGATACATTTGAAATTCTGGTGTATAGAATCTGAAGAAGAAAAGGTCTCTCATAAATAGGAATTTTAGATAATTTTATATATACATTTGTATATAAAAAGTCGGATGAGGACCCTTATATAAGTAACAATATATGCGCATACATAACATTAAGGCAGAATAATATGTTAACATTGATCATAATAACCCAGACGTAAAAGAAGGGCACCCGAGGCGGATAGAACACGAGATAATACAAGACCTAGGGTGACAGATTGTAAGAACAAAAAAAAGATAATAATGAAGGAATGCTGTCGTCAAGATGTTTGGTTTTAAGTAACAGTTGCAATGGGCCTGGACAACGCATTCATTAATAAATTTTCAATATTTGAGAGTTTACAAGCCAACCAATGATTTCATGTGAAGAGATTCCTCAAGCGATACTACATGGAAGTGCTGACACTCATATTCATTTTGGATGATAATACCCAAGAATGAACGTGATTTCGAAATGAATATACAGAAAACAGGATATGATTTATATAATATACAGTATCATACACACAGAAAAACATAATAATACACATACACACACCTGTAAGACACGTTTTATTCATGTTTATGTCTGTACATATAATTATTTATGGTACTTTTGACTCCAAATTTCGTCCATGGTGTTAGAAGTTTATAAGTTCATGTGCATTTGCATTTCCTGTGTAGTATGTGACGTCTTGAATATGTGCTGTATATACACATATTACCAATATATAAAAAAATACATGTAACGTCGTGAATATATGCTATGCATATAAATCTGTGTATTTTATTGGTGTTTATATCTTGAATGTATAATGGACATATAAATCATAATGTGCATATAATCGATAAAAAAAAATAAAAAAACTTGGCCAGACTGGAGCTGTGGCAGGGATTAATGCATGAAATTTCGAAGTGTGAATTATTTCTTGTACTTACAAAGGGAGAAGGATCTCTCTTTAACATTTAAGATGTTCGCTAATGACGTTATGATATTTAATTTTATCCATGAAACAGAGGAGGCATTTGTTAAACCATCCCTATAATAGCGGACCTTAGCTATGATGTTCCTCTTTTTAAGTGTCCAATCCATTTTGGATAAAGATAATGTGTGTCTTTTGCCTTTTGACACCGAACGATGCCAAATATTGCCCATATATCTCGTTTTTCCGTTAAGCCCATACTCTTAATAATGGGAAGAGTCACTTCATTGAATATATTATTGTGTGAAGCTATGTAGATGAATTTGAATTCACACAATATTTTTTACTATATTTAATTAAGAAAAAGGTTGGATACTATTTCCTGGCAGACGATTAAAAATGATTTTTCAATTTAAGTCGCTCTTGCTCATGCAGAGTTAGTATGTTTCTTGGTGAAGTGAAACTCGATTTGGTGACAACAGCTGCAGTTGAAATAACGGGTTCAATTGAATCGGATACTGTTTTCATGAAAACGCAATTCCTAACTAGGTGAGAGTTAATTTTTTTTATTGATTATCCAGAACTAGCACGTTAAAAAAATTAAATTAAAATTAGAACAGTAACGTTGCTGAAAACACCTTGATCGTAATTGAATTCTATTGTAGAACAAAGACTTTGAGGGATACATTGAAAGACTATATAACCAATATAGAAGTACAAATTTATTGTGTGAATGTTTAATCTACGCATGCTGAAAGCAGCATATTGAATTGCTTTGAATTGATGTAACAAGAGCTGCTTTCGACAAGCAGAGCGCCAAATGTTATAGAATACTATGAATGTTAGAGAATGGATTCAATGCAATACACTACTAACGCTGAAAATTTTCGGTCTAAAAATGTTCAATAAATAGGATATGCTTATCTGAGATGGTTTGCTCCGAGCATCTAATTACCATTGATTTTCAATAATTTTCAGATATGTATTTGTGTAAAATTTCAAAATATGGAAGAAGGGCAAAGTTTGGTTAGCTCTCTTCTATACAAAGTAAAGTACACTATTTGATCATATAGTGGTAATAATGACGTAATTGTCAATATGAAATATTGATATATTTCGCATAAGCAAAGCAATTATTGCATACATTTGTATGGTAATCACAACTAAAGTTGAAAATCACTCGTTAAGGTACCTCAGGGTATTGTCTCAAAAAAGGGATTAAACTATTTTCATATTATTTTAGTCGATAACTTATATCAATACATGTGTATGCATATAAATATGTATACACACATAAATGCATAACAGAATGTATGTAAGTATGTATTATGTATGTATGTATGTATGTATGTATGTATATATATATATATATATATATATATATATATATTATATATATATACATATTTGCATACCTATATCTGTGTGTATGTGTGTGTCTACAACTATGTATATACATACATGTGTATCTATGTGTGTGTATATATAAATAGAAATGAATGTGTATGTAGAGATTGATAAGATCACGAATAGGTGCTTATAAAGTCAAACACAGATGTTTTATCTCTTTGTCAGTCTATCTAGCCATCAATGGCTCTGTACATGTATGTATGTGTCAACATATATAGGGAGTGAGAAATAGATAAATATCTAAAATAGAGCGAGAGAGAAACAATGGAGAAATATATAAAAGAGAGAGAGAGAGAGAGAGAGAGAGAGAGAGAGAGAGAGAGAGAGAGAGAGAGAGAGAATATTAAAAAATGTATGTTTTAGAAGTGCAAACATAGAAGAGAAAAACATTGCGATTTCTTCTTTAATTTACTTTCAACTTCCGAATAATTTCTCGTTTGCCGACCTGAGGATATTAACCGTAAAACTAGGCATAAAGAAGAAATTAACACATACGGTAAAGGGAATGTGGCGTGAACATGTACTTTTGCTGTGTGTGTGTGTGCGCGTGTATAAGTGTATGTTTATCTCTCTGTGTGTGTCTGTGTGTGTGAGCGTGAATGTGTGTGTATGAATATGGCAGTGTGTGTATGTGTGTGTGCCAACATTATAAAACACCTAATAAATATATTTTCGGAAAATTTTATATGCTTGACAAAGGACAGGAATTATAATTATGTTTTACATGTGTTGTTTTATGATTGTTTAAATGAATGCAACCACCATCAGTATCGGATATATACCTACCCCTATATTTCCATTCGTTAATATATGTATGTTTAGAGGGAGGATTGTCAAATATGTAAACACACAGACACGTCTAATTTAATGTCCTTCTCCCTAGAAATTTCGAGCTGTGTGCTTCGAGTAAAAAAATATACGGACAATTATTAAGCGTAAATGCATGTTTTTATATCTTTAATATATATCATTATGTATTTATGTATATATATATATATTTATATATATTTATATATATAGGCTATCGGGCAAAATAATATTTGTGTAAGAATGCATCATTCCCTTTTTACTTGCTTCTGTCATTAGACTGCAGCCATACTGAGGCACTTGATTGAAGAACTGTACTCGAATGAATCGGACCCAGTACATGTCTTTCAGCCTAATGCTTATTGTATCGGGCACTTTTGTCGAACCGCCGCTCTACAAAGACGTAAACACACCGACACAGACATATATACATACAAAAGATACCTTTCAATTTTCGTCTACGAAGACCCCTCACAAGAATTTGGTCGGCATGGGGCTATTATAAAAGACACTTGCCCAATGTGTCACTAACTGGGACTGAGCCCAGCGCCATGTAGTAGGGAAGTAAACTTCTTACCACACAGCCACACTTACACCTATGCCACTCTATATCTACCAATGTCTATTTTTATCTCACTGTGTGCGTATATATATATATATATATATATATATATATATATATATATATATTATATATATATATATATATATGAGTGTGTATGTGTTTGAGTATGATTGTATGTGTGAGCGTGTAATTTCGTGTATGCAAGTTATACACTTACAAAATATGAGATATTTCAGATAACATCTTCGTAATAGTTTTCTCTCAGAGATGTAAGTTAGATCACAGAAACACATCGGAAACGTTCTTCCGTTATGGCGATTAAATTTCATTTTGTTTCCGCAAATAGACACACATAAATATAATTTAATTTCATATACGTTTGAATTTTTCACTGTATCCTGTTATTTTGTATGATGGTGATGTTCCATTTCTGCTGATATATTTGTTGATGGAAGTTAAATGTAAAGATCATTTATGCCCGTGTATTTTTAAATATTTATTCGGAAGTTGTTTCTGCATAATATTCCTGTTGTATATTCAGCAAATGTATAGATATAACTTGTAAATATACAATAATGAACATATTATGAATCAAGAATTCATATATGATTGTGTGTATATATCTAACTTTCTATGAATCTATGTATCTGTCTATTTATCTATCTATCTCTGTAAATACCTATCTTTCTCTCTCTCTCTCTCTCTGTCTTTCTGTCTCTCTCTCTCTCTCTGTATATATATGTATATATATATATATATATATATATATATATATATATATATATATATATATATATATATATATATATATATATATATATATATATACACATATATATATATATATACATACATGTGCTTTTAGTATGCATTTTTGCATAATTTTTTCTTGTTATTTACTACTAAATATGCAGAAAGTTAACATCGTATTCATGGAATATTATTTTCATAATTGTGATGCGGGTATTTCGAGAAGTCCAGGCATTAATTGAAGTTTTAATATAAAAAGTGATTTTAAATGCATATGCTCTTATTTCTATAATTCTATTACATTTTACATTGAATAAATTCAAAACACTTCAATTGTATACAAATATAGCCCTTGATAGTAAAATCTAAACATATCATATCAAAGATAAATAATATTACTAAAATTATATCCATACAAAATATTACAATCCCAAAATAGAAATTATATTTAATATACTTCCATGTACGCGTTTTCAAAATGAAAGCTTACTGCCCAGTTTTTGTCCAAAAATATATGCAAATGTTAAATAACAGATTCTGCTATCAACTTTTTCTTTTATGCTCAAGCTCTGAATATGCACATGGGTGCTTGCCAATAAATTACAGATTTTTCTTAGAATTGAATTTTATCTTATAAAATCGACTTATTACATATTTTATCACGTACCTAGTATTATAATTTACCTGGGAATAGTCTTTGAATAGAATTGCATTTCTTTTCGATATTAAAGATCAGTAAATGAGTTATTAAGACGGCAATATGATACGCTTCTATAACTTTAGCTGAAGACAAAATAATGAAAAATACTCTTATGGTTTATTTTATAGATAGAAAATATTGATTTCATATACAAGAACAAAAACGAAATTTGTAAAGAAATAGGTATAATTAATAGATTAAAAACAAATATTGATCCTGTGGTTTGTCTAGTTTGTATGTACTATGACGACGAAACCTGCAAAGCAATCCTCGAAAGATCAATAGGTTACACAACATTTTGAAAATCGGTGAGATATTTTGAGTTAAGCACTTTCATACCATGGCAATCGTTAAAATGAAATAATTGCTCCTAGCACTAACGAATTGGTTCTGATTTTGGCTTTAGGCCAACAATTTTGTGGAGAGGTAAATGACGATTATACTGACACCAATACTTGAGTGCTATACTATTTTATCGAACTTAAGGCAAAGCCGACATACGTGGCATTTGAACTCAGGATGTAAACAAAATGCACAAAATGGTACTAAGCAATTTGTTCGGTGTGCTAACGGCTCTGTTAGCTCGTCGCTTTTTTTAAAATTTAATAATCATATCATATATGTGCTATCATAATCTGTTTAGGTATATGACATTTCTTGCTTATTACTACTCAAATGTAAGTACATTTTCCTAAGTTTTTATACCAAGCGATATCAAAAAGAAGTTCAAAATTTAACTGGAAATCCTTCCAAACATTTCTTCTCTAAATATTTAAATTTCAATATTCAAAACAAAGATTTTGAAATAGCAACGTGTACGTTCACTTTTGAAAAATCTGTTTATGACTATGTTTAAAAATGTGGAAAATGTATCAAATGCATAAATCTGTAATAAGGATTAATATAAGGCGATTTTATTGGTAGTTGACTTATTTAGGTTAAGATCATAAGGGCAGAAGTTCAGCTCCTAAAGTGGTGGAGATATCTGTATAGTTGAGCAAGGCATTTCATTACTTGTTGCTTCTGTACCAATCGGTTGCTAGTGCAGCTCTCTCACCTACTAAATATCACAACAGCCATATATGCCACTGGGTCGCAAATGAAGGAGCAGAGAATATGTGTATGGCTGCTGGCGGATACATTTTCAGTTACGAGTGATTAATGAATCTGCTTGTAATTTGATGTTCAGACAGATTAAATGTTTTATTAACAGTAGACATACAGTGAAATATTTTGCGATTTGTAACGAAGAGATAAAAAAAAAAACTCGCTTCAACATTATATATTCGTGATATCTTCAAAGCACAGTGTTATAAATTGTAGAAAAGGGTGTGTTTTATGTTAATGCAATAGGTACAAAGAACTTATTTCCTGTAAGATGAAAATAGATAGATAAATAAAATATGTCAATATCTATTTTGTCTTATTCATTATTCTAAATGCGATTTAGGATTCGTGGTATATATTTTCATCGTAATATAAACTGAGTCTGAAGAGCGGCAGATGGCAGTCTTTACGCATTTCGTCCATCTTTACATTTCGAGTTCTTATTCTACCGAGTCCGATTTTGCTTTCATGGTTTCGGGGTCGATAAAATAGACACCACTTGTACAATCGAATCGAATTATTTGGTTTCGTGCCTGGGATTTGAAACCAATATTAGCTGAATCGATGAAAATCTTCGATACAAAATCTTCAATGGCTCCTGAGGTTACATTTATGTATTTGTCCCATTCATAATGCTATGTATTGATGAATGGACAGTACCTATGGCTTTCTAGAACCACTGAAATATACGTTACCTAGAGCAATTAAATACTTTCAAGTCAAAAAGACATGAGATGGAATTAGATTATAAAGATATGCATTCTATTGAGAAGGACATGATGCGCTTTTTATTGTACAACATCGGGAACATAGCTACAACACAGGGATGAGAAGAGGAGAGCTAAGTCACGAATGGTTGACTGGATATGATATAAGATCAGTCAGCTCTAAGAAACACACATCATTGTAGTAAAGGAAGAAATATCTGAGGGTGGCCACAGTATAGTGGTAAACTGCGTGATTTTATGACACCAAATCTAGTGACCCTTCTCTGGATGCGACTTTCAGTGCCCGAGTACAGTAGCAACGTCACAGAAGAAGGAATGGTACCCTTTTGCGTGACTCTTTTGTTTCCTAGGATGACAGTAATATTTGTGTCTAGGGAGAGTCATTTTCTTTTTGTGCTTTATAATGTAACACACCCACCGGTAAAATTTCCACTTTTTCTTATTTTTGTTTTCCTAAAATTGACACTTATTAGTCAAGACTATTAAAAAAGGCGGCAAGAGGCAAGGAAAATTTTATGAAAATAAAAATAAGGAAAAAGTGGAAATTTTACCGGTGAGTGTGTCACATTATAAGGCACAATAGGAAAATGACTCACTCCAGACACAACAGAATGAGCTTCAACACACGAACTCATATAAAGAATCTTGCAAACCAAATTCAAAAACAAAATATATATTTATATATATATAAACTGCATTTTGAAATATTAACATGAAATTGAATATTAAAAGAATTCCTCACGACGATATGTGTCTAAAATAGTATTATATTAAAATTATATGTAAATATATGAAGTATGATTTTAAAAGTTTGGTAATTAATGGATCTTACGAGCGGTTCACTCGTATTAAATATCAAAATGCTTAATAGTATTCATATTTTCGACACGTTATGCAAAGAGCACTCATTATAAATTCAACGTATAATATTCTCACAGTATATATTTAACTAATGATATATATATATATATATATATATATATATATATATATATATATATATATATATATATATATATATATATATATATATATATATATATATATATATTATATAGAAGGAGCTTCTACAGGACTAGAACTGTTTCATTCAAGAGAAATCTTCAGGAAGCTAGTTAACAAGAATTGTATTGGCATTTATACATTTAGGCCGGTTTAACGGGGTGTTGGTGGGGGACTTTTTGGGGGGTAGGCATAGCGCAACATATCATACTTGGGGGAGTGGTCAAGGAGTCAGTGTTAAATTAGATTGAAGAATAAATAAAAAAATTATAAAATAAAAAATAATATAAAATAAAATAAAAAAATAAAAGAACCTATATATAAAAAAAACCTATATATAAAAAAAAGGGGGAATAGAGTTTTAGGTAAATAAGGAGATTCTCACTTATACCTATGCACACATATATACATACACACACATACAAACATATATACATATACATACACACATACATACACACACATATATATACATATATATACACTTACACATACACATACATATACATATCTACACATACACATATATGTATACATACACACACTCACATGCATACACGTATACACACATGTGTATATATACACACACGACCTCACATACATATACGCACAGAAAAATATATATACACATACACACACATACTCACATACACGCATACACACACATATCCACACACACACATGCACACACAGCACACTAGTCCCTATATACACATATATACACATACACACACATATATACACACACATACATATACATACATGTATATATATACATATGTGTACCTATGCAAACCTACACAAACACACATATATATACACATACACACACATATATACACATACAAATACAGACCCATTCCCTAATTTTAATTTTATTATCTTCGTTTATTACTTTTGTTATCTTTGGCCGCTTGGTCACAAACATCTTGGCTATGACAGCCAGTCCGTTTATCTGTCTACTGGAAAACAAGCACTCATTCACTCACGCACACTCTTTAGCACGTACTCTCACTCATTCGTACACTCATACACATACACGCACGCACGCGTTATATTCATACATACATCCATCTACATACATTCACGTATATACACATACGTACGCGTACCTAAAGATTTATGTCTACACTCTTAGAAGGCTAGTCTATATATATACACCCATAAATATAAATACACACACATACATATACACCTACATACAAATACATACATGTATATATATACATATACATATACATATATATATATATGTAGTGTATATATATGTATATGTGTGTGTATGCGTATGTGTGTGTATATGTGTGTGCGTATATATGTGTGTATATATATATGTGAATATATATATATATATATATATATATATATATTCACATATATATATACACACATATGCACACACACACATATACACACACATACGCATACACACACATATACATATATATACACTACACGCACATACACATGTACATGCGTACCCATACACACACACACACACGCGCGCATCCATATATACACATAAGTACACACATGCGTAAAAGTATACATATATCTATGCTTACACATACACACACAAATACGCGCCTCCTTATATTCATACTTACATGCATACTCAAAAAATAAGTAAATAGTAAAATATATATACGCGCAGTTATTCGTACATGCATACTCAAAAAATAAATAATAAATATTCAGTATATGTCCGTGCAGTTACCTATTATATAGACGGATACGTACATATAAACTTACACATATATATATATATATATATATAATATATATATATATATATATATATATATATATATATATATATATACATATACCTACATATATACACACATACACATACACATACATATATACATACATATATATATACACACACGCACATACACATACATATATACATATATATACATACTCACACACATGTACATATAAATACGTACATAGATAACTCTACGTATCTACATATGCATAAACACACGAGCGTACGCGCATATGTACATATACACATACACATACACACGCATATATATACATACATACATACACACATGTATACACACACACATATATACATATATATACATATATATATACATACACACACACATATATATATATATATATACACACACATATATATATATACATACATATACATACCTATATATATATATATACATACACACATATACACATATATATACACACACACACACATACATACACACATACATACACATATTCATACATATACACACACATATACACATATACATATACATATACACATACACACACATATATACATGTGTGCAAACATACATACATTCTCATACAAGCAGACACACTTACATTTACATATATACACACACTTACACACATATATACATACACATATACATACATACATACATACGTATATGCATACATACACACACACACATACATATATATATATATATATACACATACATACATACACTTACACATACCCATACATATATATACACACATATACATATACACATGCACATACTTATATCTCTACATACTCGCATATACACATATATATATATATATATATATATATATATACATATATATATACATATATATATATTTTTACATATACACACACTTACATATACCCATATACATGTATATATACACACACACCCATATATACACATCTACAATTTGTATCTACACTCACATACCTGCACATACACATAACTCTACATACCTACATATACATCGACATACTCGCGTACACTCATATATATATACACATATATACATATACACACACATATATATTTATATACACACATATATATTTATATATATATATATAAACTGCATTTTGAAATATTAACATGAAATTGAATATTAAAAGAATTCCTCACGACGATATGTGTCTAAAATAGTATTATATTAAAATTATATGTAAATATATGAAGTATGATTTTAAAAGTTTGGTAATTAATGGATCTTACGAGCGGTTCACTCGTATTAAATATCAAAATATATAGGTTTTTTATTTTTTTATTTTTTTATTTTATTTTATATTATTTTTTTATTTTTTTATTTTATTTTATATTATTTTTTTATTTTTTTATTTTTTTATTTTATTTTATATTATTTTTTTATTTTTTTATTTTATTTTATATTATTTTTTTATTTTTTTATTTTTTTATTTATTCTTCAATCTAATTTAACACTGACTCCTTGACCACTCCCCCAAGTATGATATTTTGCGCTATGCCTATCCCCAAAAAAGTCCCCCACCAACACCCCGTTAAACCTGCCTAAATGTATAAATGCCAATACAATTCTTGTTAACTAGCTTCCTGAAGATTTCTCTTGAATGAAACAGTTCTAGTCCTGTAGAAGCTCCTTCTATATAATAAATTAATTTTACTCTGCTATGTATTGAGTACCTTATTTACTGTGGTTAACCCCGAATCAACCCGGGACCTACATATATATATATATATATATATATATGCACACTAAAGTGAACAAGAGCTCTAATCAGCACAAGTATTGCTATAAATAAGAGGCAAATCAACACAACAGTCACAAAAGCACTATCTTAATAAGGCGACAAAGGAGACAATCTCCCTAGGGTAACAGATAGAACCAGATCACCGATGATTTCGTATTTCGATGCTCTCCCCGCGCCTACGGTTAAGCACATCACGCCTCGTCAGCTAAATATATTACCTTTGATATAATACGCTGATTTCATAAACGGTACAAGTGAAAATTATAAATGATATGCGTGGCTAATTCGAAACTTAAAAAACGAAAGCCGAAAGATATATGTCACTAAAGTAAATAAGGGCGCTAATCAGAAATAATCAACACACGTATTGCTGGAAATATCAGTGAAAACAACTCAATAGCCACAAAAGCACACTCGTAAGGAGTTAAATGCGAAATCATCGTTAATCTGGCTCTCTCTGCCACTGTAGGGAGCTTTTCTCCCTGGTCAGCTCCTTATTCCCCCTATATTTTACTTAGATAATATACTGAATATCTTGATGACACCTTCGGCATTCCGATCATTGAAATGTGACAAATTAGTGTAGATTATATATATTTCATGTCGTTCTACTGATATTCTAATTGAAAATTAATATATATTAAGTAAAAGATGTATCAATTTAGTTTTCCTTGCATCCGTTAGTACTACAAATGATTTCTTTAAACAACTAAATCCATAGATATATATCCTATCCATATTCACAGAAAGTGGCCATTTGCAAACATCTTCACTACAAAATATTGATTTTGTAAATAATTACTTCACATATTGTTTACTAAGTTCATTTTCATTTATTATTTTGCAGTTATCCTATGCTGACACAAATCCTTTACTGTCAGATCGAAAGGAATATGAAAATTTTTTCCGAACAGTACCCAGTGATAGTGATTTTAATCCGGCCAGACTTGCACTTTTGAAACTTTTCCAATGGTCCCGAGTTGGGACCCTCTTTGAAGATACATCCGAACATGGATATGTAAGTAATACTTTTTTGTGTTTCCTTAATATAAGGGACTCGTTTTTAATAGAAGAGAAACATGGCTCGTAATTTCAATGGGGAAAATTGATTTGTAAAACGAGTAATTCGCATAACGAGTTATTTATTTGTAAAACGAGTAATTCGCATAACGAGTTCGCTCTTGGAAAGAAGTAAACTGGCACAGCGAGTTATTTAACGAGATATAGCCGATAAAAATACTTTAAGCAAAGGATGTAATGTTATATCGAGGCTGATGCAATGCAGATCAAGATCGGCACATAACTATTTGCTATAATATTGATTGATCCAGGATGATCAGAATCCAGTTGTCTCTGGCAGGGTTTCAATTCTTACACAAAAGAGTTGCAACTACATAGAGATATAGTATTTATCGTTTGTTCTTCCGATTTAGCCAGTCATCACCCTCAGCATTCTAGGCTTAGCATGTCATTTAATTTAAGCCAAATATTTTATCTCGATTAAACTACTACAGATAGATGCCAACTTTTATCTCTCAAACGAAATCTGACTAATTTAAGAAGGGATACAACACTTTAATATTGAATAATGTGATATTGGTTGTAAAATTCCAGCCAAAATCCAGTATTGTCATAGCTTCATTCTCTTTCATTTTTGGTGGACACATTTACAGCATCATGGAGCTTCACAAGAAAGAAAAAAAATGTCTAATATTTACCCAAAGCAATGATTATTATAGCAGGTTAATGTTATATATTCTACATATATTAATGTCACAATACATTATAGCTGACTAAATGTATTCTAGAATTTAAAAAAAAAGTATCGAATTTGTTTCATCCGTTCAATGCGTTGCAAGATAAACTGTTATAGCATCAGAATACTAGGAATTAGAATAATAGTTACATTCATAATAATCCAAGGTAAAAATTTTATATTAACCTCAGTATCATTTGATGTAAATGCTATTTCAACTGACTCTCCCATTGTCAGACAAATTGGTGACATAGTGGGCTCATTCAAATCAAACCCCATCAAACATGTTGGTGCCAATCATTTGTCAATAAAAGGAGCATCATCACATGATATCCAGTAGATGTTGTTTGTAACCAAAACAATATTTCTGCTTTACTTGTCTTAAGAAATTACCCTTGAATAACATTAAGACGGCTCTCAATTCAAAAATCATGTACATGTACAGTTAAATAAAATGTCAAATAGCTTTCATTGTATGAGCTGTGATCCGGTATTCGATAAAAATATAATTATAAGTAATAATATTTGGTCAAAAGGTGAATGTTCTCTAATCTTATTCTAAGACTAATACATTACGTATCACTTAAATCTCAGAGGTTCATAATTGTTTAACACCTTCAAAAAAATATACTCCGATCTCAACAATATACCAGCACACATAAACCAGTGTATATTATAACGCATGTATTAACATTTTGAAATCACTCAAATCTTAGAGCACCTTTGTGTGTGCGCGCATGCGTACATATATACATACCTACATAAATGTATACATATGTATATATATATATATATATATATATATATATATATATATTTATTTATATATGTATACATATACATACATATATATATACATATACATTTATGTATATATATATATATATATACATATATGTATATATATATATATATATAATATATATATATATATATATATATATATTGTCAATAATAAAAAGGTAAAATTAATTAATTATTAATTCATATTACCAAGTAGTGTTCAGTATCAAAAAAGACCATTTACGGTATATTTAAAACATTACGTTATATAATTAGGGTTCAGCAAAAAAATTTACTTTACCACACACCGAACTTTTAGAAATAGCAGCCCACAAATTTTAGCTATTTCTTCTACTATAAGGAAAGTCTATATACATAACTTGCCAGTACAGAGCTGCTGCTGGTGGATCCTATTTATTTATGTAATCATTTATAAAATAATGTATTTAATGGTGTAATAGGTAAAACTCGGCAGCGAATAGCTGATAACAGTGCACAGGAACAATTGTGTCATTTGTAATTAAAGCAGCTTCAATGCAGCTTCATGATTTAAGGTTTTTTTAAATATAAAACCTGTACATGCAAACGGAGATCTATGTGTATATCCAGTTCAATAAGTAATGCCTCTGACCCACTTCCCATGGCAGTAGAGCAACGAAACTTGGCACAGTTATTAGTCTTTTTCTACATAGGAACCACCCAGAGTTACGCATTTCTCCCATCGTTTGATGACTCGGGAGACACTTTTTGTAGAGGACCCCAACTTGGTCCTCCAACCACGACGTGACTTCAGAAATCTAGGCTGTATCATCTGGGAAACGCTTTCCTTTCAAAAACAACATCATTGCTGGAAATCAGAGAGTGCAAGGTCAGGAGAGTTGGGGATGGGGGAGGAGTTCATAGCCTGTGCTTCTGATCTGGCAACACGTGAGTTGTGGACCTGAGCGTTGTCCTGCAGGAGGAGGATGCCTTTACTGATCTTGCTCCGCCTCTTGATTTTGATAGCTTCTCCTAATTTCCTCAAAAGTGAAGCATAATAGGCTCCTGTAATTGTGGAACCCTTTGCCAGGAAACCTGTCATCACTATTCCGTCCTGGTCTCAGAAGACTGTGAGCATGACCTTACCAGCGGAGGGCTGCACTCTCGCCTTCTTTGGAGGAGGTGAGTCACGGTGCTTCCACTGCATTCACTGGGCTTTGGTCTCTAGATCATAGTGATAGACCCAGGTTTCATCCTGTGTCATCAGTCTTTTGAAAGATTTTGACTCATCTTCTTGGCACATCTCCAAATTCATCCTCGAGCACTCAACGCGTTCTTGCTTCTGGAAAGGTGTGAGAAACTTGGGAATCCATCTGGCAGACACTTTTTGCATATGCAAATGGTCATGAATGATAGTTTCCACAGACCCGGTACTAATATTGACCTCATAGGCTATTTGGCGAATAGTTATGCGTCGATCTTCCAAAATGGCAGCCTCAACTTGATGGACAGATGCCTCATCAATGGCAGAAAGGGGGCAACCATATCTGGGAGCTGTTTCCACAGAGTTCCGACCATGTTTGAATTCACGATGCCAGCGTTTTACAAGGTCATATGATGGGACATCATCACCATAAGTTACTTTCATTTCATCAAACGTCTCTCGTGGTGTGCGTCCTTTCAAATACAAAAACCGGATCACTGCTCGACACTCAACAAGCTCCATTTCACACTTGACTCAGTTCAAACACCTGTACATCAGAAACCACAATTAGTTCAGAGCCACTTCATCTATTGCCACTTCATCTATTGAGATAAAAATGTTTTCACATGCAAAATTTCAGCTAGATCAAACAACTGCAAATGGGTCAGGGGCATTACTTATTGATCGTCCCTCGTATGTATGCATGTATGCATGTATGAATATATCTATTTGTCTGTCTGTCTATCTACCTATATGTATGTCTGTCTGTCTCTCTATCTATCTATCATTCTATCTATTTCTCTCTCTCTCTCTCTCTCTCTCTGTATATATATATTAGGTTGTTTCACATGAAATGTTGCATTTTTAATTACTTGTTATTTCAGTCATTTAAAAGTTCAATTATGTATACTTTACATTTAATGTTGACATTCCTTTCCCAACAATATTGGTATACAAAATTCGTGCCCACAGACCTTATGATAATGATAACATGTGTGTGTGTAACAAATTAAAATGGTAGCTTATTAGTAATTAAATTGTGCCCTCTGTTAAGTTTACCTTTAGGTTATAATTTCTAATGAGACACCCTTTTAATTTGTAGTTTTTAAAATATTTTTCTTTCGTTTTTTTATTTTATGTGAATTTTCTAACCTACAATTGAGAAATACGTCATTTTCAAAAGATAAACTATATAATAGCAATCATATCTCACTGCACAATACATTTTGCTACTCTGTGGCTGCGTAATCTATTAATCACACATAATTAAAAATACTTTGATAAAATTGGTTTTCGAGCATTCATTCACGATACAACCTTTTATGAATAACCAGATTCACTTCTTTTAGTGAAAAAATGAAAAGTATCCGTAACTGTTTGGAAATACAGATATATTGTCATATATATTTTATGATATATTTCTAATCTCTAACGTTATTATCATTCAAAAATTACGGGTATATTATTAGAAGGTGTGCAAAATTATTTTTTGGATTTTTGAGAGAATGTATATGATGATTGTTTCAGTCATTGGACTACGGCCATTCTCGAGTATCGCTTTCTTTACACAACTTATTTCGACACTGAATTAAATTCTATAAATGAATTTGCAGAATTACCCATCGATTTCAACATACAAGTGCTGTTGAATAGCCGATTTTCAGTGTTATTACAGTTGCACTCGTGGCATCAAAGCTTAAATACTCTATCTATTGCAAAATCGCATGGACAGGGGAAATAAATAATAGTCACTCTTTTAAATCTTTGTAATATCTGCGTTTTACTGCTAGGTGTCAGCTATACGTATAGTCAACTATAATGTAATGGAATGTAGCTTGGTTTTAAACACTTGTTATATGTTCTTATGTTTCAAAATATTTACGTATAAATCTAGTATGAAGTCTCAGGTTTACCGTTTCACTGTTATATGCAGCTGTAATATAGAAATAATATCTAGGATATTTGTTATTGTAGGCATCATATTTGAAGGTGCATGTATGTAGCTTTTATTTTACTTTTAATAGTTGAATATTTGTATAAAATTTAATGATTTATCTAGAAAATTAGTCACAAGAAAATGTATATCAACGGTAATTTGAAGGTTTCATTCCTGGAGTGGTAGAGCTTTCTTTTTAATATATTACATAATAATAAGGTATATAAACTGCTTCTTATCAATAGCGCATTATCTTGATAAATCTGAGTGATATCTTATTGAATCATTTATCTAATGAAATTAAAGTATATGCGGAAATTAACTCGTAAATTATACTAAGAATATAGAGAATAAATGCAATTTTCCTCTGACCATATATCACGAAAAGGTAATGATTTTTATGCATTTATGGTGCTTCGTTCCCCAATTCACTGACTCAGAGGAAATTTTCAGTGAAATGCAATGCACGTCGGAGCAAACATCTAGTTATATAAAGGGGGGGGGGTTTTCATTTATGATTATTTGGGTAAATTTGTATTGCTAATTATTACTGGTACTTTTAAACAACTTATTACCATAGTGTAATTATTTTATGTAATTCTATGTAATTTTATGTAAGTTTATGTAATTACCATAGTGTAATTAGTTTATGAAATTCTAACAATTTTTTGGTTTGCTGTATTCAGTGCGAATGTAATTGAGTTTCTTAACATGCTAACTAGAATGTTTACAAAATTATATTTACGATCCTTCACAGTAATACAACTTTGTCGTGCAGCAACACGTTAAATATAAATGTATTAACATTAAGTATACGTCTTTGGCCTTTCACCCTGCATTTGTAATAACCAGGAGCGTGGGTTTCAGGTTATCGTTCAAGCTATCAGTCAAGCCTCAGCAAATTACACTCTACTATTTTAAAGAAAAAGTAGGTGAGATCTGAAAGCGTAATCCTAGATGTACTGAAAGATATAATACCCACTAAAACATCGTATGCTTAAGGATAATTTCCGAGTAGGTTTTCGACTATAATCAAACTAAATATGAGAGAAATTCTTCAGAATATTGATTTTCTGATGACGTTATATGCTTAAGGGTTAGCTTATTTTAAAAATTTATTCACTATAGTTTACAGCAAACAATTTTATGCTGAAGCATCACATACCACATCAAATGGAATTTATGAAATATTTAATCAACACACATTAATAATGGCTATTGGAAATAAGCGCGAATCCTTTACTTGACGCAACATTCCGGTTGAGCTGAGAACAATTATTTGAGGATTTATGAAGATGAAGATATTTATTATTATTATTATTATCATTATTATTATTATTATCATTATTATTATCATTATTATTATCATTTTTATCATTATTATTATTATTATCATTATTATTATTATCTTCATCATTCTTCTTCTTCTTCGTCTTCTTCTTCTTCTTATTATTTTTATTATTATTATTATTATTATTATTATTATTATTATTATTATTATTATATTATTATTATTATCATAGTTATCATTTTTTAATATTTCATTAAAAAGACTTGAATAAAACTATACGTTTCTATTCTATTAATAATAATGTCCTTACAATTTTACATATTAATTCTGTTGAGTTTAAGTTTAATTTATATAAGGAGAAGATTTAAAAGACAGCACGTGTATCATTTAATGTTTAATTAAATAAATGTGTGGAATAGCTGAGAACGTGTATACCCTGATTAATAAAAGTATTCTTAGTTGGAAAATGCGTCTTTCCTGTAACGACCAATACTTGGCCGAGGTAAAAATCAAAAGCGATATCTTCCAAGGAGACTCTTGTTTACCTTTGTTATTTGTTATAGCCTTGATCCAATTTTCTAGTGTCCTATGTAAAACCAACGTGCAATATGAGCTGAGAAAGAACGGACTTCATTTCAACCACCTTCTCTTCGTGGATGATTTGAACTGTTCGCAAAAACAGACTCTCAAATAGAGAGGCTGGTTGAGACTGTGCAAATGTGCAGCAAGGGTATAGGAATAGAATTCGGTATCTCGAAGTGTGCGGTACTTACTTTGAAGCAGAGAAAGAGAGTAAATTGTAGAGGCATAAAATTCCAAAATAGAGACAGAACGGAAGACTCGGATGATGATGGGTACAATACCTTGGGATCCTAGAGGTGGACAATATCTTGCACAGAGAAATATAAGACATGTAACCACAGTATATTTCAAGCGCCTGAAACTTCTCTTGAAGTCAAAGCTCAACTCAAGGAAACTTGTAACTGTCACCAACATAAGGGCTGTTGCATTAGTCCGCTGTAGTGCACAGTCCGCTGAGATGGACACAAGCGGAGTTTGACCAACTCCATCGCACTAACCGAAAGACAATGCCAATGCATGGTGCTCTCCACTCTAAGACAAATGTACACAAGCTCTATATGAGAGAGGTAAGGGTGAACGTGGGCTGACTAGAGTACGGGAGTGCATTAACAGTGAAAGAAGAAACATGGCAGTGTATTTGGTAAACAGGAAAGAAGACCTGCTACAGTATGCTGCTGGTGCAGAAGGAGTTAACAAAAATGAACTTGAGAGTGCCTATGAATTCCGATCTAGAACAGCCAACGAGACAGAAGAAAATCTACTTCGTATGGAATTACATTGTCAGTTCCACCGTGAAACTAACAAATGAAAAGACCAGGAAGCATCATGGTGGTAGCTCAACAAGGGGACCTAAAATAGAATACTGGAAGCCTAACCATCGCGGCCCAGGACCAGGCATTGAATACCAACTCAGTGAAAAAGAATATATAGGACACAAATGCATCGCAATTCTGCAGAATGTGTGGGAAGAGGGTCGAAAGCGTGATTCCCATTCCTAGTGCTTGTGAAAGTCCTGCGGAGAAAGAGTACAAGCGTAGATGCAACAATGTAGCCCAAAACCTCCACTGTCTACTACGCTGTAAGTATCGATATAAGGTTACGGGTACTTGGTATCACCACACACTAGAAAAAGTAATGGACAAAAGGGGGAAGGCTAAAATCCTATGGGAATTCGATTTCCAGACAAAGTGTTACAGCACCGAAGGCCGGATATAGTAACCTTTAGTTGGGACAAACAAGAGTGCCTAATTATCGACGTCGTAGTCCCAAGAGATTATCGCATCATCATGAAAGAAAGAGAAAAAGCTGATAATTATGGAGACCTGAGAATTGAGATCGGTATCCTGTGGCAGCTACGAGTGTCGAATATAAAGTTTATCCCTATTGTCATCAGAGCATTGGGTTCAATACTACCCAATCTGATAAGAACATCTGAAAACCTTAGAAATACCCTACAATCTAGATGAATTGCAAAACTCGGCATTACTTGGAACTGTACACATATTGCGTAAAATACTCTGTGTCTTAGGTCCTTGTTGTTACTTAACAAACAGTACAAACCCCCGCTAGACACAATATCTTCAATCAAGAACCTCATATTGTATACTGTGCGACATCTATCGTAATAATAATAATGATAATCATCATCCTAATCATAATGGTTTCAAATTTAGCTTGAAGAGCAGCAATTTTCTACGAGGAGATAAGTCGATTGTATCGACTCCATTGTTTAATTGATACTTATTTTATCGACCCTCAAACGATGGAAAAAGGAAGTCGACCTCACCGGAATTTGAACTCAGAACGTAGCGATGATCGCAATATCTCTCAGCATTCTGTCCAGTCTACTAACAATTCTGCCTCTCGCCGCTTTTTCAATAATAGTAATAATGATGATGATGACCATAACGGGATTTTACTTGAAATGAGAAAGGAGTTTAGGCTATCGAATATACGTATTACAGATGAAAATTTTAAAAGAGGCTGATACATAAAATAGATGAACTGGATATATCTTCGATACGATGCTGCTAACTGACTTGGATTTAAAAGCATATCGTATTAATTCTTAGTGTCCGTATGGAAAGTTATCACTAGCATAAATAACGAAAACCTGAATAGTGTTAATACATATTCATGAGAGAGTTGAAATCAGTAATTATAAGCCTGTTATAAACTTAATATTGATCAGCAAATTAATAACTGATGACATTGCATTTAAACCTATGTCTTTCTGGGTCATAACTTATTAACGGAAGAAGAAAAGTGCTACAGAGTGATATCAAAGGTACTATTGATTTATTGCATACCTATCGAATGATACTACGGAAAGGCCAAATCAAAATGAAGTGAACAGTTCTTTGAATAAACTTCAAAAAAGCATATGAGAATGCACCATATTGTCATATTTCGGATTGCCTAGAGACATTCGATATCCATACGTTGTTGTATCAGAATCTAGAAAAATCGATACGGTCATGGGAGAAAGAAATATTTGGTGGGAAATAATCATTAGGGAATATGAAAGACCGGAGAGACTCATATTTTTATTTGAGGAGACTCGCGTATTTTTAGGGACACTCATCTTTTCAATTTGTTCTTCTTTGTATCTATTTCTTTGACAACATACTGAGAAAATTCAGGTCTGCTTGAGAAGAACATGAAAATTCTAAATCATTTGCTATAGAACGATAAACTCAAATTATTCACTGGAAATGAAAATTGAAGTGCTTCTAATAGTATTTTTTAAGCAAGGATATTTGGTAACAATAATGGAATATAGTTTGTTTTCAATATGAATATGAGTGCCGTATTAACCATGAAGAACATTGCATTGGATCAGACAAATTTTACCATAATTTGATATCATCTGAAAGAAAATGTTGGCTGCAAATATAGAGCGGTGCATCTAAATGCGTTATCGATCACTAAAGCAGTCAGTATGCGGACTATGTCAGTGTTGAAAAAAAAAAGATTTTTTATTTTATAACTACAAAGGCAGAATCACATAAATGGCAAAACAGAAGGAAGATACTAACAATGTATGATGCACAACACTCTAAACAAATTATCGATAGGTTTTATTTACCTAGGGACAAGGAAGACAAACATGTGTTAAATACAGCACAAGTCCTGTAATTTTGGCTTTCGTAATTTGTACTTATTGCAGCGAAAAATGTAAATTCACTGAAACAATGAAAGATTTGCTGATCCGAATGAAGAAACCACTAAACAAAGATCTAGAAGCAGAAAGTATTATACGGTCATTCCATACAACAAGGTGAATATGACGGAAACAATGAACGCTGGTTATTACTGAAAAACGGAATTTTGAAATGAGAAACGGATACACTAATCATTTCCTCTCTAACAGAATACCTTGAAAACGTACAGGTAACTACCAAACATCCAAGTGATTAGAAATGATTACAAAAGCTCGCATGATTGCGTCGGTAAAACTGTGCACTGGGATGTTATCCAAATCGTTGCATTCCAAATGACGGAAAAGTGTTATGGACATAAGCCAGGGATTGCCATAGGGATTGATTATTGAAGAATTTTGTGGGATTAATTCTTAGATGCTGATCATGCCCTCTCAGCTAGAAAACCCAGATATAATTTAGGAGAGAGAGTATGAACAATCGGTGCAAAATTATTGATGTAAATATTCTTTTTTTTTTCTCGGTTTACATTAAGGGAAGGTTTGCTTTAACACATCAGTTGCATGAGAGGACTACACTCCGCTACTGCTGTTGTTGCTATTATGCTTAATCTGGTGTGTTTTCATACTTTGATTATTTACTAAAATGTCTCAATATTTACTCTCATGCATGCCATTTTGTTTTGGTTTTGTGTTGCTTTGTTTACTATTGCAGCGTTTTTTTTTTTTTCCAATTGGTCTAAAGAGACCGTTAGAATAAGTACTAGGCTTTATAAAATAAGTACTGGAGACTATTCGTTCGACTAAAACGATCCTTCAAGGAAGTGTTCCAGTATGGCCGTAGCCAATGACTGAAATGAGTTCAATACAAGATAAAAGGAAAAATAAGTCTTCTATTATTTACTTGTAGCTTAGTTATGTTTGGTGGTCATTGTGGATGTGAAAATTTAATGTGTTAAAGATATTTACAGACGTGTCTGTGTGGTAAAAAGCTTGTTTCCCAGCGACATAGTTCCGGGATCAGTCCCACTCCGTTACACCTTAGGTAAATGTCGAGGCGATCAAAGCCTTGTGAGTTGATTTTGTAGACGGAAACTGAAAGAAGCCTGTTGTATAAATATATATGTATATATTTGTGTGTGCGTGCCGGTGTGTGTTTTTGTTTGCCACCACCCCCATTACCGCTTGATAGCTGGTGTTGATATGTTTACGACCTCGTTACTTAGCGCTTCGGATAAAGTGAATGATAGAATAAGTACTAGGCTTTAAAAGATAAGTACTGTAGTCTATTTCTTCGACTAAAACAATCCTTCACGGTGGTGCTCCACTATGGCCGTAGTCAAATGACTGAAACGTGTCCAATAAAAGATAAAATATCAAATAAGCTTTGTATGCATTACTTGAGTGACGCGGCCGATAATATTTGTTCATACCAGTGCTCCAATGACAATTTCCTTTCGTAATTCGAATAAAGATGCAGCAACACAAGACGTAACAAATCTTTCTAATTTTGTCTCAATGCCAATAGTTCGTGGTATATTGATTACATCGACAATATTTTGTTTACTTATCGACCCCGAAAGAATAAAAGGCAAAGTTGGCCGCGCTGTATTTTGACACCGGGACCTAATGAGTCGAAAGAAATACTCCTAGCTTTCTTACCTGTCTTTTTCTGTGCGATGCTCAAATATTCTTCCAGTTTACTGCCTTAACAACATGCTTGAAAGCAATAATGAAATATTTCTCATAGGCA
>NC_043003.1:110973787-110976287 GCF_006345805.1 Octopus sinensis | reverse complement strand
GGGGATGTAAACATACCAAGATCGGTTGTGAAACGATGGTCGAGGACAAACACACAGACAGACACTCACACACACACACACACACACACACACACACACACACACACACACACACACACAGATATATATATATATATATATATATATATACGGCATACTTCTTTCAGTTTCCGTCTACCAAATCCATTCACGAGGCTTTTGATGCCCTGATGGTACCATAGAAGACACTTGTTCAAGGTGCCACACAGTGGGACTGAACCCGGACCCATGTAGCTGGTAACCAAGCTGCTTACCACACATCCACTCCTGCACCGTATATGTGTACATATAGAGAGTGAGAGAGAGAGAAAGAAAGAGACAGAGACATAGAAACAGGCACACAGAAAGAAAGATAGATATATATAGATAGAAAAATGTAAGATAGATAGTTAGATAGATAGACAGACAAATACATTCATTAGATATATATATATGAACGCAGGGATTCAAACACGCAAAACGGTGACATATTTGATAATTATATATCCATACGCACACATATATAGGCATATTTAGACTGAAAGTAGCTTATAAATACATAGCATTCAGGAAATGGTTATTCTAATGTAAATGTTAATTATGTCCATGAAAAGTTTATCGAGTTCATAAAACCATAAATAGAATATTTACATGACAATTTTAAGTTCAGCAGGGAAGTATCATTCTATTGGCACACACAGGCGTATGCCTGGTTGCGTAGTAAGATGTTTACGTCTCAGCTACATTGTTCCAGTTTCTTTCCCACTTCGTGGCATGTTAGAATGGTCTCTTCTATATCTACGAGTTGACCATAGGATTGTGAGTGGATTTGTTAGACAGAAGCGCAGCATATATTTTTCTATATATGCACATGTGTCTCTGCCTCTCAATCTCTCTCCCTGTATATATATATATATTTGCTTGTGTGTGTGTGTGTGTTTTAGGGTACGGAATTTAAGAACTACATTTTTATGAATCGGTTTCAGATTTAATATTCTACCCATCATTAATAAATGTGCTGGAAGTCGAGAAGCAATAGTAACGACTGTAAAACGGCGGAAGAGAAGAATCGAATTATGAAGTCTAAACCTTTATGAGGTCGATTGCATGAACATATTGGATTTAAATTGTTGGTTGATGGTAATATCAAAATTCCTGCTAACTTTTATTGCATCCTTTGCGACAAATCGTTCCTCACTTCACCATGTCAGCTTCCTATAATTAGTTTACAGGGGCGGTTACAGACTAATATTGCCCGTATTGTTAGTACATATATCATACATATAATATTTTACTACTGCTACTTTGATGACTTTTGCCGCTTCAACTACTACTACTACTACTACTACTACTACTACTACTACTACTACTACTACTACTACTACTACCACTACTATATATATATATATATATATATATATATATATATATATATATACAGAGAGAGTGTGTGTGAGAGTGAGAGAGAGTAATATAATAATATTTCTAAATCCCTCTAAATGAGACTACGCCAGCTGTACCTAATATTAACAGTTATCGCCAAGCAAACATGGCAGTCCAGCAAAATAGGACGTATGCTGCCGTTGGTTATCTCCAAGAGGCCATCGCCTCTAGCTACCTATGTGACACACGGCCCTGTGTCCATTATAACCTTCGAAGTGGGGAGGTCAGCCGCTTCCCATTGCTGGTCTGGCACCTACAGACTACTTTCAGGGTATTTGCCCCCATCTATGTAGAGCAACCGAACCCAGCAGGCGTCGCTTCTGACCGTCTGTTCGAAGGATTATTTACCGAAAATTCAGTGGAATACATCCACTGGTTTTCAAAAATAGAAATATTTCCAAGTCTCTGTTTCAGTCACCAGCGAATGTAAGTTTTTTGTGTGTGTATGTTTGTGTGTATGTTTGTGTGTATGTGTGTGTGTGCATGTGTGTGTGTGTACATGTGTGTGTGTGTGTGTGCATGTGTGTGTGTGGGTGTGTGTGTGTGCGCGCATGATTGTTTGTGAATATACTTACAGTGGTCATGATTGGAGAAAATGACGGGAATCTTTGTCTCTCCGTTACCGCTGTTTTGTGATTCACACAGAACTCGCAATGAATACATAAGATCATTTTTTTTTTTATCTCATGCAAATGCAAGCTTTGTTTTACGTAGGTCGTCTAGTTGTCAGTAAATCCACAGTCAGAAGGCGGGCAATTCCTTCAGTGGCAAGAAAACTAATGATGTACTTCATATATAAGACGAACACTTCATATACGACACTTTTGCCTGTATTGTGTCACTCTATTAATAAACGTCCATTAAATGGAATGACCCGCTTTATTGATTTTATGAACAGCATAGGTGCAGGAGTGGCTGTGTGGTAAGTATCTTGCTTACCAACCACATGGTTCCGGGTTCAGTCCCACTGCGTGGCATCCTGGGCAAGTGTATTCTGCTATAGCCCCGGGCCGACCAATGCCTCGTGAGTGTATTTGGT
>NC_043003.1:110943787-110968787 GCF_006345805.1 Octopus sinensis | reverse complement strand
TTAAGGCAGTACCTTATTATGGCCAAAGCAAATTTATTGGAAACGGATTTTATTACCCAAAAGCTATAGACATCACAAGAAATGAAATACGACTCTGTCTCCAGTGAAATATCTTGTCACCTTTAGATTTTCCTTCAAATAATATTTTCTTTACAATCTTAAAAAAACCCAACATTATTTCATACAGAATGCTTTCAAATGTAAAAGAAAAACATGAACAGAGGATATGATGATGAATTAAATTCTTTGGAAACTAAAGGGCTGCCCTGGGGCAAAAACACTAACGACGTTAATGACAATTATAACTGATACATTAGAAATAAAAGTAATTATTTTATGGCATATTTTCTAAGTTGTCCCACTATTTTTCTTTTTAATGTAAATATATGCAGGAAAATGTAGTCACGCATTTCAATCGTAAAACCAAACTGCGCCTTCAGATGGGAAACAAATATCCTTTCACGGAACAATTAAATGTCAAAAGTCAGTTAGTTTGAAAGATATTTTGGTTAGACAAGGTTTTGATACTCAAGATTGAAAAGAAAGCTTAAATTATGATACAAAAATGTGAGTATGTTTTTATGTATACATACACACTCTCACACACACACACAAACACACACACACACACACACACACACACATATATATATATATATATATATATATATATAGAGAGAGAGAGAGAGAGAGAGATAGAGAGAGATAGAGAGATTTAGATATTTATATATTTATATATATATGTTATATAGGGGATTGGGTGAGTGTGTATGTGTGTGTGTGTCTAGTAAGAAACGCATTTAGTTATATCGATCATACTTAGAATTTTGTTTTGCCAATAAATGAATATATTTTCCCCTTACATCTAAAGGTTAATAGGTCTTATTATAAGCTATTGGCTGCGCTAGATAAACGGGGGTTATTATTGGAAATATATTCTTTTAAATATGTGTTCTCTGTTGCACTCTGACATATAAAGTTAATCGTTTGACAACTAAATTTTTATCATAATCAATTAATATCTCGTATATGCATGTTTATTCTAAACTACATATTTGCATATGTACACATGCGAGTGTGTGCATGTGTGTATGTGTGTGTATGTATGTGTGTGTGTGAGAGAGTGAGAGAGATGAAGAGAGAAAGAGAGCATGTGAGTAAGTACATCAAATTTAGTCGAAAGAAATTGTGAATTAACTCAAGAGCCGCGGGATTGTGCATGCTTTGATCAAAACGCTTCTTCATTGAGTTATCTTGTAACTTCTGCGATTTAAATAGAAAGAATATATATAATTCTGTTTTATATGTTCTCTCTGTACTAGCAGGCCCATATATATATATATATATATATATATATATATATATATATATATATGTATATATATATATATATATATATATATATCAGAGTGAAAGGTAGAATGTATGATGCCTGTGTACGTACATCTATGCTGCATGGCAGTGAAACATGGTCTTTGATTATAGAGGACTTACGAAGGCCTAAATGAAATGAGCTGGCATCCTCCGCTGGATGGGTAATGTCAATGTACACACACAACACAATGTAAATGATGTAAGAAGAAGCTGGGAATAAAAGGCATCGGACGTTGTGCGCAAGCGCGAAGACTGGGCTAGATTGTCCCTGCAATGCCTATGGATGAAAACAGCTTCAGCGGGAAGGGTAGATCCAAGAAGGCGTGGCACGATGTGGCGACAAAGGTTCTTCAGAACCTGGGCCTCACCGGGGAAATGACAAGGGACCGGGAAATGTAGGGATTTGCTGTACCTAACAAAACGCACCAAGCCTAGTAAAATCGCTGTCATCCATACATTCAGGCTTGTCACATACAAGTGCCGGCGCCTCGTAATGGGCAATCTCGCCCGCATTGCGTGAACGCGCCTATGCCAGTGGCGCCTATGCCAGTGGCACATAAAAAGCACCCTCCATTATCTGTCAAGTGATTGGAATAAGGAAGAGTATCCAGTCGTAGGAACCATTTCACAAAGACAATTGAAGTCTGGCCAGCTCCTTTCAAACCGTGCAACCCATGGTAAATGGACGTTAAACGATAATGATGACTATGATGATGATGGTGGTCGTGGTGATGGTGATGATGATAACTATCATGATGATAACGATGATGATGATGATGATACATGCATAAAAACATACACACACACATATTCCCAATCACTTTTGTTCACATCTAGTTTGCTCGGGATATCCTTCACACAATATTTCTACCTTTCCCTGAACTTAAAAGGGGCCGTCGGAAAAGAAATGTTGGAACTACAATCAACAGTTAACATTGGATATGTATTAAGTGTGATCGTCTTCTGCTGTCTAAAGCAGGATGCCTGAACCATATGAAGTTATGAAAATCGAAATCCTCTGGGAGATGTTAATATTGAACCCCACCCGAGTCTTACAACCTGTGTTATATGTCAGAAAAACTTGTAAGACGATATCTGGCCTTAAAAGACCTATGATTGTTCCCATAAACATCCTCTCAGAATCAGGTACCAAACGGCAAAGAGGTAGAAGAAACTTGAATGCCTGTCACGTGTGTTTTAATGTCTGTCAAAGTGAATCGCTGTGTATATATATATATATATAAAGAGAGAGAGAGAGAGAGAGAGAGAGAGAGAGAGAGATACATGACAATCTTATAGAGCAATGCCGACGATTATGGTGAGTGGTACATCGTTTCCCATTGAAAATGCTTACGCCTTTGGAATGTCATCTTCGATGGATGTGGCCGGATGGAATAGACAAAGATGGATGTTTTTCTTCTAGCGCTGACCTAAGCCTCTCAAGCTGCTCGTATTAGATCTCCTTTGTTATCGTTTGTTTTGGGTTTAAAAGTTCTACGTGAACTTAACGTTTATATCCCACCAAAGAGATAACAACACCCTATGTCGAAGAAGCATGGTGTGGCGCTATTACTCCTTTCCCATCACACTGTCTCCAGCGCCGGATATTTCTATAGAGAACCCATTTCTGGTCTCCAGTCCCTATTCGGTCCAAAAAAGGTTCATTTGTGAGACGTGACAACAAAGAAGTGCACACATGCACGCTCCGCGCGCGATTACACTCGGAAAGTTTCTGAAGAATCCATTGATCCAATTCGCTGACTTTCCCGATGGCACACAGATGTTCAATGAATGGTTGAATGACCAAATCCAAGCTTCTCTGCTAGGTTCTCTACAGTAATGATGGGGTTTTGTTCTACTAGATTTTGCAGGACGTCTGCCTCGAGCTCTACATATTTTCCAGGACGCAGCTCGCTTTCTAGGCTGTATTTCCGGGCTCGGAATTTCTGGAACCACCGTCGAAACGGGCTACACTTATTGTCCGATCCCCATATACTGTGCTAATATTCCTGGGTCTTTCCATTACGTTGTTGCCATTATTGAACTCATAAATCAAAATATGCCGAATATGCTCCTTTGTCACTGCTTTTATAGTTTTGAAAAAATAACTATCAAAATCGAACTGCACACTTCAAAGTTTGCACTAAAAATAAGGACAGTGTGAAATTATTACCTGCCTTCATTGCAAGTGATGCAGGTAGTTTATACCGTCCCCACTTCGACTTTTAGTTAATAAAATGGAAAAAAGCCGCATTATATATTGGATGATCTAATATACGAGGGACGTTCAATAAGTAATGCCTCTGACCTACTTGCATTTGTTTGATCTAGCTGAAATTTTGCATGTGCAATTAATTATATTTTTATAAATTAAGTGGCAAATTACAGCTCTGAAATAATTGTGGTTTCTGATTTACAGGTGTTTGAACTGAGTCAAGTGTGAAATGGAGACTGTTGAATGGCGAGCAGTGATCCGGTTTTTGTATTTGAAAGGACGCACACCACGGAAGACTTATGGTGATGATGCCCCATCATATGATCTTGTAAAACCCTGGCATAGTGAATTCAAACATGGTCGGAACTCTGTGGAAACAGCTCCCGGATCTGGTCACCCGCTTCTGCCATTGATGAGGCATCTGTCCGTCAAGTTGAGGCTGCCATTTTGGAAGATCGACGCATAACTATTCGCCAAATAGCCCATGAGGTCAAGATTAATACCGGGTCTGTGGAAACTATCATTCATGACCATCTGCACATGCAAAAGGTGTCTGCCAAATGGATTCCCAGGTTGCTCACACCTTTCCAGGAGCAAGAACGCATCGAGTGCTTGAAGATGAATTTGGAGATGTGCCAAGAAGATGAGTCAAAATTTTTCAAAAGTCTGATTACACAGGATGAAACCTGGGTCCATCACTATGATCCAGAGACCAAAGCCCAGTCAATGCAGTGGAAGCACCGTGACTCACCTCCTCCAAAGAAGGCAAGCAGCCCTCCGCTGGTAAGGTCATGCTCACAGTCTTCTGGGACCAGGACGGAGTAATGATGACAGGTTTCCTGGCAAAGGATACCACAATTACAGGAGCCTATTATGCTTCACTTTTGAAGAAATTAAGAGAAGCTATCAAAATCAAGAGGCGAGGTAAGATCAACAAAGGCATCCTCCTGCTGCAGGACAACGCTCCGGTCCACAACTCGCGTGTCACCAGATCAGAAGCACAGGCATCCCCCTACTCTCCTGACCTTGCACCCTCTGATTTTCACCTCTTCCCAGTCATGAAGTTGTTTTTGAAAGGAAAGCGTTTCCCAGATGATGCAGCCTTGATTTCTGAAGTCACGTCGTGGTTGGAGGAGCAAGCTGGGGTCTTCTACAAAAACGGTCTCCAGAGCTGCATCAAACGATGGGAGAAATGCGTAACTCTATGTGGTTTTTATGTAGAAAAAGACGAATAACTGTGCCAAATTTCATTGCTCTACTGCTATGGGAAGTGGGTCAGGGGCATTACTTATTGAACGCCCCTCGTATATTGCATATATACATACATCCTTACATACATTCATACTTGCATACATACATGCTTACAAACGTACGCCCTGTCAAATCTGGCAGAATAATTAAAGAATTCGTTGGATGAGAATATGATGCTGGTGTCGGTCCTTCTATGTCGGTCCTTTTATCCTTGGCAAGTGATTGAAAACTAATTCGAATCGGTGCACACATTGTTACAGAAACTGTGTAGCCAGAAAATAAGTAGATCTTCCGATTGAGTGTATCTGCACTTCAGCTGTGGCATAGTATGTCGTGCTCGTTGTAATTAAGGTTTTCATTTGTCCGTAGAAAATTCAACGACTTCGCTTTCATATTGATTCAGTTCGTCGTCAATACATTAAAACCCATGGTAGAGGCTATCAGGCACACGTAGAAATGATAATGAGAATCCCGTAGTACCTAAAGTAAACACTTCGAAAACTTAGACGTAGACTTTAAAAAATTGTGGATGCGTATAAATTACACGAAGCAATTACAAGTATCTCAGATATAGTGGGGCAGCATCTATATGATAATTTCACAGAAAGCCTATTAGATATATATGTAGATGTTAGTATGTGTGTGTACATATCCATAGTATCAGATACGTTCATATGTATATGCATCTTTCTAACATACCTAATCCCATAAACTATTAATAAATTGAAGCTGCTAAATTCAATAATAAATGAAACTATCTGTAACACAATATAACTTTTGGCTTGTTCTGTTTTATCACTAATATCCTTTTGTTTCGCCGAACACTTGATTTATTTGACTTATCGAGGTGAAATACAACAAATCAATAAATTCTTGTTGCATTACTGGACAGAAGACACGTTCAGCTTTGAAAATGATCTGTTTTGCTAGACAACTTACTGTATTTTGCACAAGCTGGAACAGAACCGATGTATAAACACGTTCGTCTTCTCGAAAATGTAACAAAATATCAAAGAACCGTGTCAGTTGACGTCAGTTGATGCATATTCATTCAACATACTGTTCTGAAAGATATTTAGTCATTAACGTAGCATGGTATATAATCTGGTAATTGCTTCCTAAGTGTGAGCTTATGTTCTTTTATTGGTTATAAATTAGTCTATAAATGATCTTGTATTTCGCCACATACATTTTGTAGATTAACCTCGACAGTATGCATATTTTTACCTTATTAACGTCGATGATAGAAACAAGAATCTGCATATAAATTAACCGCTCTATTGCCTTTTACTTTTGATTGATTTAATATTTCATGTAACGTTTCAGTTCTAAATTATAGCTTCCGCTTGTTATATGGCATATTAAATTTCATATAAATACTAAAACGTAAACTATAATTTCAAATAACCACAGGACTACACCTAATGAAAGCAGTTGTATTCAAATTGAGGGAGAAGCATGCCAGATTTATTGAAATGTCTGAAAAATCATAGTACTGAAATAAATCTTCTAAATAAATTACTTTGTATATTAATCATACTAATTTCCAATTCCAGTGCAGTGGGCGTTTGATTCCACCACGCTTCTTGGTTTAGATAAATTGCATCCCTTTAATACGTTTGTATCTAGCCAGTATACGGTCCCACTTGCTCTAAGGTTATTGAAAACTGAAGTATTACCAGTAAATCGAGCAAATAGAAGTAGTAGCAAGGAAACCTCCTACTAGATTTTTACATGCTAGACTTTTACAATTGTTAAATATTTTGGCTAACTTACTCGTGTCAGTAATGCAGACCGGTTTCTCATAACTTGATAAAGTTTTGTGTTTTGTTTGTGAAGGATATACTTTCGTTATAGAAAATCGTAGATGTTGGGTGTAAATAAATTCCGCGGTTAAACATGAAAAATGTAAACAGCCCTGGCGTGTTAGCTATGCATGAAACAGCGAAAATACTCGCATACATATGTAAAGGCAATATGAAACAAGAAGCATTTATACATATAAAGGAACTATAAATTACGAAGTAATGATATGGCAAGTATTACATTTCTACTTTTCTACTGAATTTAAACAACAAACCTAAACATTGAGTCGTCTTTCAAAACATTGTCATCAAACTACGAAATCTAACATACGCTACTTAAACGAATATAAGAAATTCAGGAATGCTACGATACAAAATGTATATAATGAAAGGAACACATTTATGAAAGGACAATATCTTCCTTCGCCACATATTACGTATCTGTCATGCATTATATGAAACAAAGTGCATGTCCATCACATTTCCAATTAATTTCCAAAACAAATTCCTATAAGACATTGCATACATCAAATCGTAGGTGCAACTAAATAATGAAAATTACATTCCAGCATTAACAACGTCCAATATTATATAAGATAACAAAGTATTCAAAAGAAATGAGGATAATAGAAATATAATGATGCAGCAACGTGTATATCAACCCACTGGATTATATGTACCAACAATCAAAGGTATCTAAGCAATGGTACTGAGAAACTTTACAGACCCAAACACAGAATGAATAAAAAAAACATACCTCTCGTTATGTTCTAAACGATGTACACCAACTCTTACACATACAACAATAGGCTGGCCACTCGTCGGTTTTTGCAGTAGACCTCTAGCTATTTCAACCCTATTCCTTGTACTTCCTATATATATATATATATATATATATATATATATATATATATATATATGCACGAATAAACATAATCGCTGTAATGTATACGATGAAAAAGTAGACGCTAACAACTAACCTATCCCACTCGGTATTGAGTTTGTAGAAATCATAGAATCGTTAAAAACAACAAAAGGGTAATGAAATCGAAAATAAATCGCAGAACACAGAAACCAGCATAAAGCGTTTCCAACTTAAAACATGAGCAGACATAAATAGAAATTAAACAGGAATTATCCGCACAACCGACTCTAACAACTGCCACATCACATACACATCAGAATAAAATTGTCAGGTTACACATCGTCATACCAAAACTATAGACGCATCCTTGTAAAATAATACGTTTACAAATAGACATGAAAAACAATATTACGACAGGAACAAAACACGAGAGTTACGCTCTTTCCACTTATATTATGATATCGGATGCGTTTATTTATCAAAGACCAATACAATTAAACCATAACTCCAGTAACATCAGATTATGTCAAAATAAATACATCGACTATTTAGGAACTGGATAAACTAGTAATCAACGAGTAAAACTACGCCAATCACAAGCCAACAGGAAATTGACTTTGCAATTACTAGATCTAAGAGATGTATCAGAAAGCCTTCTTCCAAATAGTCTGTGCAATCTTTAGCATGAAATACCAAAATGCACAGCATACTTTACATACAGTGTTTTTATTATTTTATTCTTCTATATTATGGTGCTAAGTGCTAAGAAAACATCATAAAGATTAGATAAGTCATAAATTGTCAGGAAATGGGTGTGGCATTTTTTTCGAAAGCAATTTACAGCTGTAACTAAGAGTTCTTGTCAGTCTGCCTCATGGTCCAGGCGGAAAAAAATGGAAAAGGCGTTTCCCCGGAGGATGGCGAGGAAGGCGCTCATGCAGATAGCCATCGCTTCTCCGAAAACAGTGACCAAGGATATAGTTCGGGGCCAAGAAGGCCGGATGTCTCACCTTCTACAGACGCGGTCACAAATCTGTCAGAGTGAGTTCAATACTTTGGCAGTTTGCCCTTCTGGGCTTCACGAGTAGCGAAACCTGGGCTGGTTGCCGAACGCGCTACGTTGCTGCTGGAGTAAGTATGGCATCCCAGATGAAAGGTCTACCATCACGGAACGGGAAAATTACCACACCATCCGGCTTTTTACCGACTTCTGTGTCCAGCTCTATCACTCGAAATGGGAACGGAAACCTGCGGCATCTGGGCCATGTTTTATGATCTTAGTGGGTTGAGCATGGCGTAGATGGCCAGCACTGTTATGACATGACAATAAGTGGAAGCCGAATGAAGCCACAAGGGATCAGCATTTGTGAGGCTCACAGATCCGAAATTTAAGTCTCAGAGAAACATCGAACGTTTATTTGTTTTAGAATTTTTAGCGCGTTGGACACAAAGGATAGCGGCATTGCTTAAACACTTTTCGTTCTGAGTTTAAAACCCTCCTCATCTATATTTTTCTTCATTTCGGAATCGATAAAATTAAAGTAACTGTGAATTGATGGTGCGCTAACCTCCAAATTGCTAGCTTCGTTTTAAAAGTAAAGGGAGATATGTTACAAATAACAAAGCAAGAAATAATTATATCAATACTTTAAAAATAGAATAATAATTGAAATATATCGTAGATTCAGTTTATCGCTGCAAGGTATCATGTTTCACATTACAAATACCAAATACCTTATTTCTAGAAGAAACGTCTTAATTTGGATTCCAATAAAGTTCTTATATTTATATATATTAGTAAACATGACTTAATGGTCAGAACATTACTTTGCGTCCGAAATGCAAGAATAACTAATGACTGCCTATATATCCATTGTGTTTTGTCAGAGATGTAAGGATTCGTCCTATTAACTTTATTTGATTAATTTTATATTGTCAAAAACCCATCATTGGTAAACACTGAGTGACTGAACATATGATGTATTATATGATCTTTCAATAATTATAGCAGACAGAAATATGACGAATTTCTCTGGCACATTGATACAGATTTCCTGGAGATGCTAACATTACAACCTAAATTCTTTCAAATGCAACCAGGCGCCTTAACCCATTAATGCCCGAAATTTATTAAAAAATGAAGTTTTTTTATTATATTCACATAGGTTGTATACTTTTATGTTCACAACAACATTTTGTGAATTTCATAATAGTACAGTTATTTTTTAGATTTTTATGATGTTTCATACGCTATGTATATAGGGTTAACATTTTGAAATAAGGATTAGGAAAACAGTTTTTAATCTCATTTTTTTACAAAAAAGTTTTGATGATAAGTAAATATAATATTGCTAAGAGGAATACCATTTATTGATGAAAATGAATAAAGCATGTGTCAAGATGTAGGCCTACATTGCATTTGATGCAAACACATTTGATGCATTTTCCAGAACTGCGCACCGCCTTTGAGTTTCAATTTTCTTGACAAGGTGGTTTCTCTTATCGAAACGTGACCTTTGCGGAACTTGCTTCTTTGTTTTGCGACGTACCACTATTTTCTTTTCTAATTCTGGTGCAGCAAGCAATGCAGTAATTATTTGCCCTATAATTTCCAGTAGAGAAATATTCCTCTGAATGCAGCGGAATAAATTTACAATGATGCCGTTGAAGCAAAACCTAAACAAAGGCCAGTACCATTTTCTTGATCGTATTCTAATTCGATAATGAATTCTCAATTTGTGAATTAGAATGATATCTCCAATGTGTTTGTTATATAGTTTCACAATATTTGGTTAACGTGCTGATGCTGTATTTCGCTCAGATTTTTTGCTATCGTTTATAGTTGCCAACATCGATCTAATCCACTGGCCCACTCCCCCAAAATTTCGCGTCTTGTGCCTAGAGTAGAAAAGAATAATAAATATAGCATAACTATTGGCTTCAAATTTTAGCACAAAGTGATCAATTTCGGGGAAAGGAGTATCAGCTCCAGATGTCAGTTGGTACCTAATTTATCGACTCCGAAATTTTGAAAGGCAAAGTTGACACCGGCGGCATTTGAACTCAACCAGTAAAAACGGAAGAGATGGCGCTAAGCATTTAGCCTGTGCCGTAACAATTCTGCCAGCTCCATGCCTTATACAATATCAATATTGATTTCAAAGTTTGGCACAAGATCAGCAATTTCACGCTCAACAGGTGCTTATTTTATTAACGTCGAAAGGATGAAATGCGAAATCGAACTCAAAGCGTAAGGACAGCGAGTTAAGAATTCTGCCAACTTGCCAATTAATAAAATATTGATATTGACTACGTTTTTATATTCCTCTTCTATATGCATACAGAGAAGGGGAGATAGAACGATAGGGAGAGAAAAAATAGAGACAGAAAGGGATACATTTATATCATAAAAAGGACAGTGGTGAGTGAATAAAGGAACATTTCACTACTAATTTATAAGGTCTAGGAATATTTAAAGTATGTTAAGTTCATTAATAAAAAAAGAGCTATACCGGATCTACTTCTTCCGTTATACAATCGTTTCTACTCTGTATTTTACTTAATCTGCTTCGTCTTTCGTACTATTTGGTTTCAAGTCTCCCTTCCTCTCATACTTCACTAACTATATTAAAAGTATCATATGTTCTCCTTGAAGCTCAGTAAACATCTCAAAACATATAAATGTATCAGAAGGAAGCATTTGACCAGAAGTTCAGTTGTAGCTGCTCCTCAAAAGTACATGAGACACGTAATAAGATCAATCCAGGAGGAGATATAAGACACACTTTATACACGTACACACGAATCAAAATTACTTCTATCATTTCGGTGGAACGCAATCATGCTTGTATGTTTCTGTTTCTTTCAATAACATTCTCTCTCACACACGTAGAGTAGCTTCTTAAAGATATACACATATGTGTGTGTGTATGCGCACGTGCGAGTCTGGGTCTGAGTGTTTGTATGTATATGTGTAATTATACCAATACTACTATACATACATGAATAAATACGTGCATGCACATACTCTTTTGTGAAGTGTTATCCTAAATAGTCATTTGTGAGTAAGTTACATAGAATTATGGATAGACGAATTCTTTTCGAAGAGATTCCACGAAAGGCTCGGTAAGAAGTAGCACCAATTCGCAATAGTCACACAACCAAACAATTCTCCAGTTAACCATTCGTTACATTCTAATTTTTCGTAAGAAAGGCCAAAGGAATTTCCTCAAACGGAAAGGAATGAGAGTTCGGTTCCCGAAGGAAATGGCGAATGAGTTGCTTTAAATAAATTTTACGATAGAATAACTATATTAAATGTTATAAAGCGATAGCATACTTATATACTAGAGAAATACCTCTCTCACCCTATCTGTGTCACTGTCGAAGTCTATCTCTCTCTGCATATACATGTATGTATGTGTGTGGGTGTATATATATATATATATGTATATATATATATATATATATATGAACACATATGCTTTGTGTGTTGTGTGTGTGCGCGCGAGTGTACGTGTAATATCACGAGAAAGACAATCAATTAGACAGCAACCAAAATGTTAAAAAACATGAGTCCAGGAAGCTACAACGAAATTCTACTTGTAGGTATGCCGAAAGATGTTGTTTCCGTACGTTAGTTAAAAGTTAGATATCTTTCAGGTGACATCTTGAAAACATATATTCTAATATTGTCTGGGTCAGAAGAAAAGAACCAAATATGAGTGGAATACAGTGCCAGAAACCGTGTTGAAGACCGAATAATAGGGTTCTAAATTTGATGATAGATAAAACCAGTCCAAATTTTGGATGGAAAAAAATGAAAGACCAGCATGGAGTTTGCTCTTTGGAAGTATTCCTATAGGGGACTTTGTCGTATGTATGTATATATATATATATTATATATATATATATATATATATATATAATATATAAATAAAGAGAGGGAGAGAGAGAGAGAGCGAGAGAGAGATAGATAGATAGATAGAGGGATTGATACATATATACGTAGCTACCTACCTGCCTGCCTGCCTACATACATACATACATACATACCTACATACATACATACATACATACATACATACATACCTACATACATACATACATACATACATACATACCTACCTACCTGCCTGCCTACATACATACATACGTACATACACACATACATACATACATACATACATACACACATACATACATACATACACACATACATACACACATACACACATACATACGTACATACACACGTGGTGGTATCAAAAACTTCCTGCACTTGCTATCTTTAATAAAAATAGTTATCTTATTTACTTAAGTTTTATCAACATCTGATTCTAGGTCGTCACCTGGCGCAGGGTTATACCGGTCGCTTTCACTGAATGCCTTCCCTCAAATGCTTCAAAGATGTCGCAGCGAAACTCTCGATTGACAATCTGGCCGTGAGGTGGGGTGGGGGTGGGAGAATTCTCGATGCAAAATACCACGTATTTCGAGAAAACACGATGAGCTCTTGATTGGATTGAGTCTCTGCTGTGCCTTCTTCGATCGTGGAGAAGAATGGCTCTTCCAATGTACTACTGCTGTTTCGTCTCAGGCTCGCACCCTTACACCAAACTCACCGGTCATGATCTTCGATAAGAAGGATGGGTTATCTGCGGCACTCTGGCGGAGTTCTTGGCAGACTTCGAAGCGGTGTTTTCTTGGCTCGGTGATCAGCATGCGTGAGACAAGCTTGGCACAGATACGCCGCATCTTCAATTCAGATATTAGAATTTTCCGCACTGAACCATATGACAGACCGTCAACACCAATAACGTCGTTGAGTGTTATCCGATTACTCTCATGCACAAGCTGATTACGTTTCCGGGCGTGATGCACGTGGAAGGTCATCCACATCGCCCTTTGTCTTCAAGGGACGTTCTTCTGCTTCTAAAGCGCCAGCGCCAATCGAAACATTGCGTACGACTCATTGTCTTTTCACCGTAAGCTTGTCGACGCATGCTCAACAACTCTGTAGCAGACTTACCAAGTTTAACGCAAAATTTTACGTTGGCTCTTTGTGCAAAGATCCTATCCATGACAAAATCACAGACTACAGAATGCATGTGACCAAAAAACACGAAATTCGAAACTTGCGAAGTAAACATAACAACGTCATTGGACACACTGCCTCATGAAGATCACTAGTAGCAATTACCGCGCACGCCACCGTGTACTGCCATCTCTTGACGCGTTAGAGAACAAGTCCGGGAAATTTTTGGTACCACATTGTATACACACACTTCCGTGCACGCAAACACGTATTTGTGTAGCCACTACACACAGTCGCCGCTACACACATTTTCTCTCTCCTTGTGTCTCTCCTTGTTTTTCTCTTCTTTTTCATCTCTCCTTTTATTCTCTATTATTTTTCTCCCCTTGTTTTTTTCTTTTTTCTCTCCTTGTTTTTTCTGTATCCCTTTCAGTAGAAGAGCGTAGGCTCAAAACGTAAAATACTTTTTTTCTATTCCTGAGCTTTATACTAATACATCTGTTGTTTTGTACACCACCTGTCTTCATCTGTTGTTTTTTTTCGTAAACTCTCCATATATATATATATATATATATATATATATATATATATATATACATATATATATATGTGTGTGTGTATGTATGTATGTATGCATGTAGGTAGTTAGGTATAAACGGTGAGAATAGTAGAGAATGAAATGCAATTGTAAAATTGTACTGTATCAGGAAGAAAGATATATACAAAACAAAATATTGGTATTTGTAGCAACTGTAAAATCGGATGGAAAGCTCAGGAAATACCATATGCTATATTTAATTATAAGTTGAGGTCGATGCAGTTTATCTTAGTTCCAGCATGTGAACTCTGATGCCTGTGCGATAAATGTGTGCCGGTAAGATGTCAGAAACCTTTAATTTGGAGATTGCTTTTTGCACAAATACGTTTAGTGAGGAAATTTTAAAATACAAAATATAATAGGAAGCTGATAAGCGAGTTCGTAGCATTGTTATAGAGCATAGGTGTTTTGTGAACGAAGAATAGAAATATCAAGTGCGCGTACTACATTTTATATTGTATATTAGCGAATGCAGAATTATCAGTAAACACGTGTTGTTTTTCTAGAGGTTGTATGTCCAAATTAGGTGAATATTATTGTATACTCTCATGAAATTTAACTGAGAGAGAATAATCAAACGGACAGGGTTCTATCTATCTATCTATCTATCTATCTATCTATCTATCTATCTATCTATCTATCTATCTATCTATCTATCTATCTATATCTATCTATCTATATATATATATACTTTTTTTTATCTATCTATATATCTTTTTATATATCTATCTATATATCTTTTTATCTATCTATCTATATATCTTTTTATCTATCTATCTATCTTGCATGAGTGAGTGTACTCGTGACATGCAGTTTGCCTGATGGGTTTTTATACATCCATATTTGTTAACGGTTATCTTTAATACTTGGCTGTGGCAAGAAGCTTGTTTCCCAATCACACGGTTCTGGGTTAAGCTGCACTGCGTGGCACCTTGGGCTACTGTTGACTCGGGGCGACCAAAGCCTTCTGAGTGGATTTGTCAGGCTGAAAACTGAAAGAAGCTCGTCGTTTATATATATAAGGTATATATAAATATATATATATATATATATATATATCCAACTCATAGCTGCCAAGAAGAATCTTGATGAGGCTTACTTGAACGCCGAGGTCGACTTTATCAATGGCAAAATTAGTAAACTATCCAAAGAGCACATTAGTAAAAAAACACCATCTCGTCTGGAAATCCATCAAAGACCTATCAGGCAAAAATTCTGGGTCATCAATTAGAATTAAAGGGGGATCAGCTAAGAATCGTTTAGAAAATTGGTCAACCCAATTTATAAACCTCCTTGGGAAGAATGCCAAAATCCCTGATAACCCCACTCTTCCAAGTGTGCCTATATCAGACACGCTGGACATCAACACCTCCCCTTTTACCATATTTGAACTAACAACAGCCACCAAGCAACTAAAAGCCTCGAAAGTATTTGGTCCCGACAACATCCCAGCTGTAATTTGGAAGGATGATAGATTTCACACACCTTTGCTCAACCTCTGCAACCACACACTTTCCACCTTTGTTGCTCCAAAGATTTGGCACCAATCTCAAATCATTCCAATACCCAAAACAGGCGATTTATCCCTCGTCACCAACTACAGGGGTATATCTCTAATGTCAATTGCTGCAAAACTGTACAACAAATTGATCCTAAATCGTATTGTCCTTTTTGTTGAACCTTTGCTCCGAAAGTTCCAAAATGGATTCAGAAATGAGCGCTCAACGCTGAGCCAGATACTATGCCTATGCAGACTTATTGAAGAATCAAAAGCATTTAATCGCGATCTTGCAATGGTATTTGTAGACTTTTCTAAAGCGTTCGATTCTGTAGATAGGTACAAGATGTTTGAAATCCTTAAGCTCTATGGGATACCAGACAAAATCATTTCTGCTATCAAGGTCCTCTACACAGACGCGTCTTCAACCATCTTAACCCCTGACGGAGAAACGTCATCTTTCTCAATCAAAGCCGGAATACTGCAGGGAGACCCACTCGCCCCATTTCTTTTCATCGTTGTTGTTGATTATGTGCTACGTATGTCAGTTGATACCATCTCTGGCAAGGGCTTTGAAATAAAACCAAGAAGAAGTTCCAGACACCCAGCTGAGTACTTGACAGACACTGACTTTGCTGACGACATCGCTCTTATCAGTGATTCTCTCTCCAATGCCCAGTCTCTTTTACAATCTCTTGAACAAGCCTCAAATTGTGTAGGTCTTTACCTCAATGAGGCCAAAACTGAATACATAAACAAGTGCCTGTCCAACAGTGATTGCTTCATCCATACTCACAACAATGCGCCCTTAAATATGGTTTCTGATTATAAATATATTGGGTCATACATATCATCATCTGGAAAAGACTTTCTAACTAGAAAGGGTATGGCCTGGTCAGCCTGTAATGACATGCATAAGATCTGGTCATCAAATCTAAGTAGAGACTTCAAACTTGAAATATTCAAAGCCACAGTCAAACCAATTCTACCATATGGCTCAGAAACCTGGACGTTATCAAAGAAGCTTGAGAGGCGGTTGGATAGAACCTACACTCGCCTCCTTATGAGAGCTCAAAATCTCTCGTGGAAGCGCCATCCAACCAAAATGCAAATATATGGGAAACTACCACCTGTGTCATCTCTTGTGAAAGGTAGGAGAGTCCAGTTTGATGGACATTGTTGTAGAGCTGAAAAAGAAGTAATTTCTACTCTTCTCCTCTGGAAGCCATCTACTCGCAATACCAGAGGGCGCACACTCTCCTACCCTAATGTAATCTCCAGGGATACAGGCATCCAGCAACAGGACCTCCGTAATGCCATGATGGACCGTGAAGTCTGGCGTAGCATAGTAAATTCCATTGTCTCGACCACGGTCGAACAATGATGATGATGATATGTGTGTGTGTGTGTGTGTTTGTGTCTCTGTTTGACCTCCCCATCACCCCTTGAAAACTGGTGCTGGTGTATTTATGTCCCCCGTAATTAGCGGTTCGGCAAAAGGACCTGATAGAATAAGTACCAGGCTTTAACAAAGTATGTCCTGGAGTCTAAGTGTTCGACTAAACGGTAGTGTTCCAGCATGGCCGCAGTCATATGACTGAAACCGATAAAAGAATAACAGAATAAAAGAATGCATAATGTTAGCTGTGTCTTCGTGAAGCACAGTAATCAAGTGCATTTATATCGATATTCTAAATGAGGCAGGTAGAGCATTCAAAATTTCTGGTCAATTCTGTTAGCAGAATAATTACATGTTACACGGTTAGGAATTACAAAGGTATACATGCAGAAAAAAAAATATAGTGAAACTCGTATTGGTAATTTCTCAAAGATTAAAAAACATCATGCGCACACACGGGGACACACTCACCGGAACCCCACACACACATATACACACACTCGCAAGTAGATGAATATCAATTTACACACACGTATATATTTATATATACACATATACATATAAAATATATATATACATATATATATATACACACATATATATATATATTCATGTATATATATATATATATATATATATATGTATATATATTCATATATATATATATGTATATATATATTCATGTGTATATATATATATATATATATATGTATATATATATATATTCATGTATATATATATATGTATATATATATATATTCATGTATATATATATATATATGTATATATATAATATATATATATTCATGTATATATATGTATTATATATATATATATATATATATATATATATATATATATTATATATATATATATTCATGTATATATATATATATACATATATATGTATATATATACAGATAGATAGATAGATAGATAGATAGATAGATAGATAGATAGATAGATAGATAGATAGATAGATAGATAGATAGATAGATAGATAGATAGATATATTAAATATGTATTTGTCTTTCTTTGTATAAATAAGCATAATTAATTCTATTCATGAAATATTTTGTGCCGTAGATTGCATAAAATAAACTTACAGAAGAATCTTTCTGAAATGTATTTCCGAAAGAGATATCTCACTTCTATACAAAATGAGCAGTATTGAGTTAAACACGTACATTTTGTCCTTTGTGTGCTGGTAAACATCGAGTATGGTTGTGTAAATAATTGATGACGGATCTGCAACTACAATCCCTTAGGCATTCCAACGTTCCGTGCTGATTTGTGGTTGCAATTCTTGCAACGGCACTTGTATCAAAATCTATGAAGCAAATTTCGTCCTTTCCCTTCAATATATGGATAACGGGAAGAGTTGGGGTATGCTCTCTTGAAGCGGCATTTTCATTCCTTCTCTTAGATCTGTAACAACAAAGGGGAAAAAAGTAAGAAAGAAACTACGTATTTGAATCTGTAGAGCCATGTTCGTACGTAACATCCAATTATGAAACCTTATATAAGTTCTCGTTTTCCGTTGATGAAAAATTATGGTAATATTCTGATTCCCATTCATATACACGTATTCATTACATTAATTGTTATATATATCTTTGAATAGTTGTAAAACATTTCATAATTTAGATATTTCATTCCTGGAGATGTATCATAACTGATACAACTTTTGTTGCGTTCGCTTTAAAAATTTATTCGTTCATTGTCTGGATGTTCTTTGGCTAAGATTCGCTATTAAGATATATCCAAACAGAGGCAATTGAATGATTGAGGTCACTAACCTTTAATATTAAGACATTTCTTTATGAAATATACTTTAAATAATAAATGAACGCGATATGTTCAATATAATGCCATATGAAATTACAGTAGCTTATATCCATTTACTATTATGCATTTCTTGCCTGAAATTGTTTGATTTCAAATAGAATGTCTTTATGTGGTATAATAATAATAGATTCAAATGTTGGTTCTAGTCCAGCAATTACAGAGAAGTGGAGAATTCGAAAACAGCAACGCCAGTGTTGTTCAACTGACACTTGTTTTATTGACTGCGAAAGGATGAAAAGCAAAGTCAACCTCGGTGGAATTTGACCACGGATTGTACAGACGGACAAAATACTGTTAAGCATCCCCCCCCCCGCTTATAACGATTCTGCCAGCTCACCGCCTTAATAATGATGATGATGATGATGATGATGATAATAATGATAATAATAATAAGAATATTCCTTTTGTACTATAGGTACAAATCCTAGTATCTCTACTTTTAAATGACGTAACGTAGAATTCGTATGCTGAATTTTCTTTCTTTTGTTATCTACTAACGTCATGAAAAATTAAATATTGAATTGGTTTCCCTTAGAATATTATATTTCTTCTTAACTTTGTTTTCAAATGGTTCATCTACTAGATATTTTTGTTTTTAGTTCACTTTAAATTAAACCAATTTTGGGTTACCTTGATAACGTTAAATTAGCATATGTTTTAGGATATATCAATTTGACTGATATTTTCTGTATCGAAATATGATGAAATAACAGAAGCGATCGTCGGTATTTTATGATGTAATTACCAATTTCATGATATTATTTTCTCCATTCTCATTTTTGTCCTCATATACTCCGACTTTCTTTAAATTCTTAACGATATTTGGTGTCATACATGTCGAATTAACTTGTACTTGCATTTATTGGAATCTAATTGTAGGATATAGTTAATCATGTATGCTTAACACCGACTGCTACTTGGATCATTTAAATTGATATTCGCTTAAATGAACGTGTCTAAACAATATTCAGTATGTTCTCGTGATAAATTGTATCTATTTAAAAAGTTGAGAAACTCTAACGAATCCATGTATTCAAGGGGCAAGATTTTTTATGTACGTCTTAATTTCAAGAAATACATCTTATCGGTATTTCTAAGTAGTCCATCTACTTGGCATTGAATTATTGTAATATTCTTTATATTCCTTGTGTTGTTTTTTTTCATGTCTTCTTTACAAGTGTTTCTTGTTTAAACTTTATCTGCCCAAAAGACAATTAGCGAACGGTCTTGTTTTCAGCTTGATAAATAGAGGAATAAATTATTATTTCAAGCAGGAAATAATAATTAGATGTATTTACAAGATTTGTGCTTTTTAAAATTTTTTAGTTTAAAGATTACCTTTACTCTTGTTGAAGCATCACCACATTATATACTTGTTGAAGCCTTACCACATAATAAACACACACACACAAACACACACACACACATATGTATATAAAGGGGTGTATATGTGTATATGTAGATATAAAAAGACCGGAAAAGAGAGAGTCTGTAAAACTGTGTACATTAAGCTTACAAAACGAAACTCCAACGTACCCAGAAGATTTTGCCAGCTCATTCATGGTTCAAAGAAACCTTTTCTTCAGTTAAATTATTGTTGACAAAAACTGCAAATATGGTTTATATATTTTTATTTGAAATCATTTAATTAAATTTCGTTACATAGTAGTATTTCTCGTTGTCATCGATGCACTAATTTTTCACATAAATTCTGATCATTATATCAATACTTCAAGAAAAATGAGATTCGTTGGACTTATCAACATCATTCGTCGATGTGAAATCTAGAAAAATAATTGTCAAAGATATATTTTTATGATATACACATAATCTACTCCATAAAAATATGTTCTTTATATTACTTGCTCTTCTTTTCCATATGGTATATGACATAGCTAACATTCGTTTCAAATTTTGTTACAAGGCCAGCAATTTCGAGGGATGGAGTAAGCCGATTTCATGTAGCCAATGTTCAACTGGTTTATATTTTATCTTTCCCGAAGTGATGAAAGACAAAGTCGACCTCGGCAGAATTGGAACTCAGACAGTAACGACGGATGAAATCCTGCTAAGCGTTTTGCCGGCGTGCTGACGATTCTGCCAGCCCCGCTGCCTTAGTATAAGATATTAATATTGGTTTCAATTATTGGTACAAAGTCAGCTACTTCGAGGAGGGTCTAAGTCGATTACATCCATCCTAGTGGTCGAAAGGTACTTATTTTTACCGACCTCGAAAAGATGAAAAGCAAAGTCAATCCTGGTGGAATTTCAAGTCGGAAAGTAAAGACGGAAGAATATTGCATGTCGTGCTAACGATTTTGCTAGGGTACCTCCGCTGACCTTGCTATATATTGGTGCCAAAGTTTGGCACAAGTCCAGTGATTTAGTGGTAGGAGTAAGTCGATTAAAACTGGTACTTATTTTACGAAGCCCGAAAGTTGACCTCAGCGGAATTTGAGCTCAGAACGCAAGTACGGACAAAATACCGCTAATCATTGTGCCTGGCATGCTAACGATTCTACCAGCTTAGTGCCTTTAAACTTGCTAATATCGGTTTCAAATTTTAGCACAAAGTTAGCAGTTTCGAAAAAATATAATTTAGTCAGTTATATCTATTTCAGTTTTCGAGTGGTACGTATTTTATCGACCCGGAAAAGATGAAAGGCAAAATTGATATCAGTAGCATTTGAATTCAGAAACAGAAGACAAACGAAATGCTGCTAAGCATTTTAATCTGCGTCCTAACGATTCTAACAGCTGCCGCCTTTGACCTTGTTCATATCAACACATATTAGTAAATATGTATTTTGCACTAACATACTATGTTTTTGATAAGCTCTATTCGTCCGTTATCCTAATTTTTCTTTTGATTAGAAACACAGTATGAATATAAGCTATCGAGAAAGCCATTACATAATTACTCAACTTAGCAGTAAAAGGAGATAAATTTCCCTTATAGCACGCATTGACCAATTTAAAAATAGAAAAAGCTTCGGTACAATGCAGTCAAAGTTACTTGTAGAAATATGTGGCGGTCAATACTGACAGGCCTTTCATGAGGTCTCTGTTTTATCTATCAACTTTGGTCTAAACAAGGGTTGCAGTAAAATTATTGATAAGCTGTTTGTTACAATTCAGTGAATCACATGTTTACATTAAAGGAGCATATGAATCGAATATCACAAACGATTTTAGACATGTAACACACACATGAAACGGCTATAAAATGCTAGAAAACGCAAGTTCGCTGGTAATTCAGTTTAATACATACATACACACACACACATACATACATATATATATATATATATATATATATATATATATAAAAAGAAAGATGAATAATCTTGTAGTAGATTAATCAACAGTTTAACCGATACCTTAGTAGCAAAAATCACAGCAGTAAACAGCACGGTTGGAAGGTACAACCATCTGGCGTTGCAACCGTGCGTTGGTGCGGATAATTAAACTGAAATAAAACATTATTGGTGAATTGAAGAAATGGAGCTGAACGCAGATTGAACAGAAATCGTTTTATTTCATTCTACACGTGTTTCGAAAGGCACAAATTACCAAAATCCGATTGAATAATGGGACCATATTGTGTCTTTCTCTTCAGGAAGAAAAAAGGAAATCCGTGGGAAAACAAAAACAGAACAGAGGCGGAGCAAAAAACAAATCGAACTGTGCTCCTAAGAGCCCATGGCTCTTAGGAGCACATGGGCTCTTAGGTGCACAGTTCGATTTGTTTTTTGCTCCGCCTCTGTTCTGTTTTTGTTTTTTTCCAACGGATTTCTTTTTTCTTCCTGAAGAGAAAGACACAATATGGTCCCATTATTCAATCGGATTTTGGTAATTTGTGCCTTTCGAAACACGTGTAGAATGAAATAAAACGATTTCTGTTCAATCTGCATTCAGCTCCATTTCTCAATTCACCAATAATGTTATATTATATATATATATATATATATATATATATATATATAGGCGCAGGGGAGTTGGTGTGTGGGAATGTAGCTGTTTACCAACCACATGGTTCCGGATTCAGTTCCACTGCGTGGCACCTGGGCAAGTGTCTTCTACTATAGCCTCGGGCCGATCAAGCCTTGTGAGTGGATTTGGTAGACGGAAACTGAAAGAAGCCCGTATATATATGTATGTATATATATATATATATTTTATATATATATATATATATATATATTATATATATATATATATAATTATATATCTATATATATGCGGTTGTGTGTGTTTGTGTGTCTGTTTGTCTCCCTAGCATTGCTTGACAACCGATGTTGTTGTGCTTATGTCCCCGTTACTTAGCGGTTCGACAAAATATCCCCAATAGAATACGTAATGGGCTTACAAAAGAACAAATCCCGGGGTCGAGTTGCTCGATTAACAGCGGTGCTCCAGCATGGCCGCAGTCAAATGACTGAAAAAAGTAAAAGAGTAAAAGAGTAATATATATATATATATACGTATTTACATACATGCATACACGCACGCAAGTGCACGCGTACACATACACATACACATACATATTTATACATATCATTTATGTGTTTCAGTCATTCGACTGCGGCCATGCTGAGGTGTTACTTGAAAGGTATTGCTGGAGCGAATTGACATCCGGTACTTATTTATTTTCAGTCGAGTGTTTATTATATCGATCTCAATTACCGAACCGCTAAATTTCGGTGTCATAGACTAACAGAACTCAGATGTCAAGCGATTGTGGGGACAACCACAAGCACACACACACACACATACACACACATACAGACACACACACACGCGTTATAACATATATGCATAAATGCATAATATATACATACGTTATTTAAGAATATAACTAGGACATAATACACATATTTATCGATATCATGTAAGAAGTCACTCGGAAATTATTGAGACTCACAATCACCTTATCAGGTATCTAATCAACCGGCAGGTGGCAGACAACGTCCGCTCTTAAAATTTATATTCAAAAACACTCATATTCAAAAACAAAGACGATATACATATATTAAGCGTACGTTAAAACCTTTGTATCAAACTCATCTATCTATATATCAGTATGGAAGCATACACCAAACGCCTCCATCTTTCGTTACATTCAGAGTATTCACGCCGTGAATCTCAACTTTATATTTATCTAGATTCTCCTAATTCTTTCCACTCATTAATGTAACCTTTTTTAACTCTCTTTCTCACTTCCAGTTTTAATATATCTTACCCATCTCTCTCTATGTCTGTCGATCTCTCCCTATCTATCTCTATCTATCTCGATATATATATATATATATATATATATATATATATATATATGTATGTATGTATGTATGTATGTGTGTGTACGAATGAGTATATGAATGTATATGTATATATATGTATACATATAAACACGTATGCGTATATATATATATATACACATATGCATATACAAACGCACCACACACACAGTGCCTGTGAGATTATGTCTTGCATGATTGTACATAAGTTTGTACATGTGTATATGCACGTACATTTGAGAACATTCCTTCCCGTACTATTACACTAGAAGGCAGTATGTACGTTACTGACACATTAAGCAAGTAAATTATTTTGCTTGAATACACCGAAAACAAGTATAATTGAACGTCACTTCAGATATTGTTTCACCACATCATCTTGGAACGTTAGTTAGCCTTGAGCAACATCAAAAAGCCTTTAGGTTAAATCCAAATCTGTTTGTTTGGAGTGTATCGATTTTTTGAACATGTAATTGCCAATTGATTTAACATTATTCTCTGAAAATTCTTTAAAATGTTCTAGAGTAAACAAACATTGAAGCAGGTGGTAATTTCCTGAACATTCGGGAATTATAAAACTAAATGAACATCTTCCTTCGATTAACATATATGCTGTTTTCTTTGGAAATTTATGGTAAATACCTCCCTCAAAAATTTAAGGCTATGCGAATCGACAACGAAAATAAGCGTTGGACACATTTAAGTTTAACGTTGCATAAATACTTGTGAAAGATCTTTTACAGAATTTATAAATTATATGACAGAATCTTAGAATGAAATAAAAGACAGGTAAATATTTGAATGGAGTTTTGA
>NC_043003.1:110846287-110933787 GCF_006345805.1 Octopus sinensis | reverse complement strand
AGTCTTTGAGTTCGTCTGGTACATATGCATATATGCAGAATAGATAGAAATCATAAATTACAGAATCAAGCTACATAGCCAGGAGAAACCATATATCATAAGATATATCGATATATGAATCCAAATAAGTTAAAAGAATAGCATTTTGGTGTTAAGATATATCTTACACATACGCATTATTTAATTTCAGATGCAGGGCAATAATGAAATCATAGAAAAAATATATTAATACATCGACAAGATAAATACGACTATGATTCCTTGTCACGGTCGAAATATATAAAAAAGTTTCGACTGCGTAAAGCTCAAATTCGGCCGAAAGTCCTCTTAATGTTAATGTATAAATTCTAATCATTAAAAAGTAAGTTTTCCTGTGCATTTTCGGACATGTCTTAATCACCTCTTATTACATACTTATATCTATATTCCCCGTGTATTACTGTTCTGAAAGTCTAGTCCGACACCCGGAGTTCTTGGTATAGTCTCTCATTGATTATTCCATCGGAAATTCTGTGTTCATAAGATCATGTAATGTTTAGAATGTTCGCAATTTTTATATCGCTGTATTCCTTGCATATGGGAAACAATGATCGCATGCCTTTTAATTTCTTGCTAGGATTTTATTGCCATAGGGAATCTATCAGAAATAAAACTCAGTTAACCGGTTTAAGCGAGTAATATACCGATGATTAAGTGTCCCCAAATACTTTTCCCAACCGTAAAGCATTGATACTGGATGGCAATAAATTTTCTATATGCAGCTGATTTGAAACTATTTCAAATAATGGAATTATACGCTTTTGGAACAAGGACATAGTTTTATAAAATACTCTTGCACTAAACCAAACATAAAGTATTATACTTTCATTATGTATGTACAAATACATATATATGTACACAAACACATGCATATATACGTGCCTGTGTGTGTTTATATGTGTGTGTTGTGTGTGTGTAATATTTCTGTGTGTATGTATCTATAATATATCAGTGAAGTAAAATTTTGACAATCATTTAGTAGCTTCAGCTACTAGCTAGTATCGGTATGCGTTTGATTTTTTCACTTGAAGTAATATTTTGCGTATTTTTACTCAGTTGGGATTGCATTTACCATGAGACCCCAGTACTTTACACACACACACACACACACACACACCACACACACACAAACACAACACACAATATATAGATATATATAATATATATATATATATATAATTTTAATCCAAACGGGAAACAAAAAAAACAACAACAACAGGAACAATTACAGTATTATTATTAATAGGCGCTCAGGAAATGGAAGCAGGGAGGTATGACGTTTCGAGCGGAGCTCTTCGTCGGAAACATAAAGAAGGAAGAGAGAGGAAAGAAAGATCCCAGAGCGGGCAACAGGGGGAAAGAGAAAAAAGACGACTGGTGTTTACGAGTTGCACATGGTGAAAGGCGGATGTTGACGATAACAAGAGCAAAGTGGGTTTTTAAAGGCAAAAAGAGTGGAGATAAGGTTGGTAACGCAACAGATGTGTGTGTATGTGTGAGTGTGTGCGTGTGCGTGTGTGTATGTGTGTGTGAGGCGAGATGAAAAAACAAAAAAATATATGTGTGTGTTAGTGTGTGCGTCTGGTGGGGTGGAGGGTGAGGTAGGGCGAGACTAGTGGTCAGCTAGCAGACAAGGTCAGTAGTAAGAAAAAGAAGGAAGGAGGAAGGGGGGGAGGGGAAGGGGGTGGGGGCGTATGTAGCGTGCCAGCGTGTGTTGAGTAGTAGTGTGTGTGTGTGTCCAGTGTCGTGGTGGTATTAATGGCGAGTAGATTGAATGTGTGTAAGAGTAATGTATATATTTAAGCAATGTGTGTATATGTGTGCGCGTGTGTGTAACGAAAAAGGGGGGGGGGTTAAGGAAAAAGGACTCCAGCTGAGGGGAAGATGGAAGAGTGGTCCCGCGGAGACGGGCGTGGGAAAACCCAACGACACGCGACGGTCCCAGGAACGGGCGGGAGGTCTCGTCGGGTCCAAGAGCGAGGTGCATGCGGCGCGTATGCGTGCGCGAACCGGCGCAAGCGCGTGTGTGCGCGCGCCTGCGAGTATGCGCGTAAGTATGTATGTGTGTGGATGTGTGAGTGTGTCTGTGTGTATGTCTGGGTGGCAGTGTGTCCGATGAATGTATGTGAGTATGTGTGTATGTATGTGTGTGCATAGATGTATGTCCGTGTGTGTGTGTGTGTGTGTATGTGTGTGAGTGTGTATGTATGTACGTGTGGGGTGTGGGGAAGTGTGTGTATGTGCATGTGTGTGCGCGTACATACAGGTGTGTGAGTGAGTGTGTGTGTGTGTATGTATGTGTGAGTGTGTATGTATGTGTGTGTAGGATGCATGTATGTGTATGGGTGTATGTATGTTGTGTGTGTGTGTATGTATGTTGTACGTGCGTGTGTGTGTGTGTATGCGTGTAGGTGTGCGCGTGTGCATGCATGCATGCATGTGCGTATGTGTGTGTGTGTATGCATGTGTGTGGGTATATATATATGTGCGTATATGTGTGTGTATGTGCGTACATGTGTTGTGTGTATGCATGTGTGTATGTATGTAGGTGTGTAGGGCGTGTGTATAGGTGTATGTATGTAAGTATGTATGGGTGTGTCCGTGTATGTGTGTGTATGTATGTGTGTGTATGTAGGTGTGTGGGCGTGTGTATATGTGTGTGTATGTAGGTGTGTGGGCGTGTGTATATAGGTGTATGTGTGTATGTCTGGGTGTGTCCGTGCATGTTTGTGTGTGTGTGTGTATGCATGTGTATGTAGGTGTGTGTGTACGTGTGTAATGTATGTGTGTATGCGTGCGTGTGTGTATGTAGGTGCGTGTGTTGTGTGGTGGGAGTGTAGGTGTGTGTGTGCGTGTGCGTGTTTATGTTGGTGTGTGCGTATGTGAGTGTGAGTGTATGGGTGTTTGTCATGCATGTGTGTGCGCGTGCAGGTGTGAGTGTGGTGTAAGTATGGTGTGTGTATGTTTGTGTGAGTGTGTATGTGTGTATGTCTGTGTGTATGTATGTGCGTATAGGAGTATGTGGGTATGTGTGTGTGTATGTATATGGGTGTATGTATGTATGTGTGTGTGTGTGCATGTGTATAAGTATATGTGTGTGTGCGTATGTGTGTATATGTGTATGTGTGTGTGTTTATGTATGTGTGTATGTATGTGTGTAGGCGTGTGTGTGTAGATGTATGTATGTATGGGTGTGTGTCCGTGTGTGTTTGTGTGTGTGTGTCTGAGTGAGGGTATGGCTGTGTAGGTGTGTGTGTGTATGAATGTAAGTGTGTGTGTATACAAGTGTAATGTATGTATGTAGGTGTGTGTGTGTGTGTATGTGTACGTGTGCGTGTGTATGTGTGTGTGTGTATGCGTGTGAGTGTGAGTGTATGGGTGTATGTCTGTGTGTGTATGTCTGAAGTAGGTATGTATGTGTATGTATGTATGTGTGTGTGTGTGCATTATGTGTGTGTATGTGTGTGTGAGTAGGTGTGCGTATGTGTATGTATGTGGGTAGGGATGCATGCGAGTTTGTGGGTATGTATGCATACATACGCACGCGCACATCCGAAGCAAGCCCACACACACGAAGCGCGCTCACGCACACAACGCACAAGCAGTACAACGCAAGCCCAAGGGGCCGACCAAGCCCCCAGCGCGCGCCAAGGCGCGCGAGCGCAAAGGCCCTCGAACGCCCCGCTACGCGGGAACCGAGGATCCATCAGCCAAAACCGGAAAGCAGAAAAGAGGGGGGCTGCCTGGATGCAAAAAGGTGTATGTGTATGTGCATTCAGTGTAAGGGTGTGCATGTGTGGGTATGTATGTATGTATGTGCCTACATGTATGTTTGCATGTGTGTGTGTGAAGTATGTACGTGCGGTGTGTGTGTGTGAGTGTGTGTGTATGTATGTGCATATGTATGTGTGGTGTATGTGTGTATGTATGTCTGTGTGTGTGTGTGTAAGTATGTATGTGTGTGCGTATGTATGTATTGTGTGTGTATGTGCATGTTGGTTTGTATGTTAGTGTGTGCTAGTATGTCTGTGTGGTGTGATTAATGTGTGTGAATGTATGTACGTAGATGGGTCTACGTATGTGTGTGTGTGAACAGGGTGTGGGAGGTAGGTGGGTGGGTGTGTGTGGGAGGTAGGTGGGTGGGTGTGTGCGTGTGGGAGGTAGGTGGGTGGGTGGGTGTGGGTGGTGTGTCACAAAAAAAAAAAAAAAAAAAACGGATCTCAAGAGGAGGGGCTGTGTTAAGTCCGTGTGGGTGTGGGGTGGTAGTTTGTAGGGTGAAGATGTAGCGTTGCTCCAAGTGGAGCCTGGAAAGTGGGCGACCATGGTGGGGGGCGAGACCAAACACTGAGATGTCATCTAGGGAATGGCCGGCCGAGCGGAAGTGGCGTGCGACGGGAGAAAAGAGAGTGTAGGCGAACGTCCCTCAAGTGCTCAGTGAAACGGTCGGACAACCGGCGTCCCGTCTGTCCTACATACAGCATCCCGCATAGGTTGCATTTAATGCAGTAAATAAGGCCAGACGAGGTGCACGTAAAAGAGTGCCTAATGCGTACAGTGTGCAGGTTGGAGCCGGTGACAGCGGTGGTGTTGGTGATGAAGGGGCAAGTGTTGCAGCGGGATCTAGAGCAAGGGAATGATCCGTGTGGGGCTGAGGGGAAGGAGAGAGGGTGCTGTGGACCAGGAGGTCACGCAGATTGCGGGCTCGTTTGAAAGAGGACAGGGGTAGGTTAGGGAAAATGGGGCGGGTGGTGGGATCAAGCTGGAGGCGACGGAAGGCACGTAGTATCTTGCGACGAAGGGGGTAGGGTAGAGGGGTGGAAAAGGAGGGGGAAGGGGGTGCGGTGGGGGGGGGGGCGGGGGGAAGGAGACAGGGCGGTAGTGCGGTCGATGCGACGGGCGCGGGTGAGGGCATCAGAGAGGAGTATGGGTAGGTAACCTCGGAGTCTGAACATGCGGGCCAGGTATTGAGATTGGGTCTCGAAATCCTGGTCGCGGCTGCACAAACGTCGGAGGCGGAGGAACTGGGAGTAGGGGATGGCTCGTTTGGTGTGGAAGGGGTGGGAGGAAGAGAAGTTGAGATAGAGGTGGGAATCCGTAGGTTTAAAAAGGCGGTGGTGGTGAGAGAGCTGGAGGGGTGATCGATGCGGAGAGAGATGTCAAGGAAGTTGACAGAGGTGTTGGAGATGGTGGAGGTGAATGAAGAGGGGTGAAAGTTGGAAAGGAAAGAGATGAATTGGCAGAGAAGTTCACGGGAAAGGGAGGTGGCACCTACGCAGTCGTCGATATAGCGACCGTATAGTTCGGGGGTCGGCCCAGAGAACTGGGAGAACACTTGGGCCTCAATGTAGCCAAGAAAGAGATTGGCGAAATTGGGGCCCATCCTAGTTCCCATCGCGACCCCGGACACCTGTTGGTACGTTTCCCGGCGAACGAACGTGAAGCAATTGAGGGTGAGGACGAGCTCAGCCAAACGGAGAAGGGTGGGGGTGCTGGGGGTGGGGTCGGGACGACGGTCGAGGAAGTGTGGAGGGCTAGGAGACCGTCATTGTGGGGAATCACTGTGTACAGGGATTTTACATCTAAAGTGAAGAGGAGGTGTGAGGGGCTGGAAGGGAAGGAAAAGGAATTGAAGAGACGGAGGGCGTGGTTGGTGTCGTGTATGTGGGATGGGAGGGCTGCGACTAAGGGGGACAGGATGCGGTCGAGGTATAGGGAGATGAGTTCAGTGGGGGCAATTACAGGCAGAGACTATGGGACGGCCAGGATTAGAGGGTTTATGGATCTTGGAAGGAAGTAGATGGTGGAGGTGCGGGGTGTGCGGACGATGAGGTTGGTGGCGGTGAGGGGGAGAGCGGAGGAGGAGATGAGGTCGTGGATGGTGGAGGACACTCGCTGTTGGTAGGAGGAGGTGGGATCGGAGGGGAGGAGGCGATAGAAGAGTGGATTTTGAAGCTGGTTGAGCGCTTCCTCCCTGTATAGGTCCGCGCGCCACACTACCACTGCCCCGCCTTTGTCCGCCGGTTTGATGACAATGTCATCACGACGGCGGAGGTGGCAAAGGGCAATGGATTCGGCCCGAGTGAGGTTGGCTCGGCGGGGTCTTGGTTCAAAGTTGAAAAACGGTGGACCAAAGCGTTGCAGTCATGTACAAACGAATCTAGGCTACTGAAAAGGCCTGGGGGCGGCGTCCAGATGGATGGAAGACGCCCAGCTCCAAAAAGCAATCCTGATTGTTGTGACGCTGCGGGGACGCGTGGTAGTATGCGCGAAGTTTGAGGCGCCGCAGGAACAGGTTGACGTCCGCCCGAGTCTCGAACTCATCACAGTGGCGCGTGAGTGGCGTGAAGCGGAGACCCTTACTGAGGAGGGAGCGCTCAGCGGCGGAGAGGGGGAGGTGGGGGGTATAGTGACAACAGCGCGAGGAAGCGGGGTGGTGGGAGGACTAGGGGCAGGCGGAGGGGGTGCAGGGGTGTGAAGGGGAGGGTAGGTGGTTGGGTGTGAAGATGGTTAGGCGTAGGAAGGTCACGGTGGGGGGTGTGGGTCCGTGGAAGGGTGGGGTAGGTGCGAAGGAGGGGGGGGAACAGTGGGGGAGGATGGGGAAGGGGGTGAGGGTTGAGGAGGAGGTGGAGTTTTTTGTTTTTTGTGTGTGTGAGGTGGTTGTAGAGTTGGTGGTTGAGATTAAGAATGAAGCGGAGGATAGGTTGGGTGAAGAGTGGAGGGCAGAGGGCGGAGAGAAGGAGTAGGCCTGGGGAAGTTGATGGTCGAGGGAGTCAAGGAGGGGCGGGTGGAGCGGATGGTGGCGCGGAGGAGGAGGGAGGCGGCGAGGGTGGGGTCGAGCGAGGGGGGTCGATGAAGGGGGAGGAATAGGGGGGGTAGCGTGGAACTTCAAGAGGAAACCGCGGGGTGTGACATGATGGCGGAGGCACCGGCTAAGAAAGGAAAGATGACTAGAGTGGCGGGTTTTCTTAAAAAGCAAGCGGGAAAGTTTTATAGCAGGTGCGGAACATTGTGGGGGAAGAACGCGAGGAGGTAGCGGCTGAGGAGGGATTGAAGGTGTTGGACGAACGAGTGCAAGTCAGGCATGATGAGAAGTGGTGGCAAAACAGGTAAAGGTGGGTGGTGGCGAAACAGGAAAAAGGAGAGACAACAGGAAACAACGAAAGAAGAAAAGAAAAAGGGTGAAGACGGTTTGAAAACAATAGAAAAAAGTTGAAAAAAGTCAGGAAAGAGATTTGAGAGTCAACGGACAGATTAGGTAATGATTTTCAATCACGGTAATGGCGGTACTCCGGAAGAAGGTTGCGGGTGATCCGTAGGTCAGGAAGAATGGTAACAATAATCCGTAGGTGCAAAAAATCCGGGAGTTGGTATCCAAGGTACAAGGGGTCCGTGTAGGCGCGCAGTGGTATAATTTTAATCCAAACGGGAAACAAAAAAAACAACAACAACAGGAACAATTACAGTATTATTATTAATAGGCGCTCAGGAAATGGAAGCAGGGAGGTATGACGTTTCGAGCGGAGCTCTTCGTCGGAAACATAAAGAAGGAAGAGAGAGGAAAGAAAGATCCCAGAGCGGGCAACAGGAAAGAGAAAAAGACGACTGGTGTTTACGAGTTGCACATGGTGAAAGGCGGATGTTGACGATAACAAGAGCAAAGTGGGTTTTTAAAGGCAAAAGAGTGGAGATAAGGTTGGTAACGCAACAGATGTGTGTGTATGTGTGAGTGTGTGCGTGTGCGTGTGTGTATGTGTGTGTGTGAGGCGTGATGAAAAAACAAAAAAATATATGTGTGTGTTAGTGTGTGCGTCTGTGTGTAGGCGTGTGAGGTAGGGCGAGACTAGTGGTCAGCTAGCAGACAAGGTCAGTAGTAAGAAAAGAAGGAAGGAGGAAGGGAGGGAGGGGAAGGGGTGGGGGCGTATGTAGCGTGCCAGCGTGTGTTGAGTAGTAGTGTGTGTGTGTGTCCAGTCGTGGTGGTATTAATGGCGAGTAGATTGAATGTGTGTAAGAGTAATGTATATATTTAAGCAATGTGTGTATATGTGTGCGCGTGTGTGTAACGAAAAAGGGGGGGGTAAGGAAAAAGGACTCCAGCTGAGGGGAAGATGGAAGAGTGGTCCCGCGGAGACGGGGTGGGAAAAACCCAACGACACGCGACGGTCCCAGGAACGGGCGGGAGGTCTCGTCGGGTCCAAGAGCGAGGTGCATGCGGCGCGTATGCGTACGCGAACCGGCGCAAGCGCGTGTGTGCGCGCGCCTGCGAGTATGCGCGTAAGTATGTATGTGTGTGGATGTGTGAGTGTGTCTGTGTGTATGTCTGGGTGGCAGTGTGTCCGATGAATGTATGTGAGTATGTGTGTATGTGTGTGCATAGATGTATGTCCGTGTGTGTGTGTGTGTGTATGTGTGTGAGTTATATATATATGCAATTTTACACTATTGCAATAAAAAAAAATATATGCAATCATGTGGTTTATGCAGCGAAAGTCGTATCCTAAAATTGACAACTGTAGTGAAATTTTTGTATTTATCCTTAAAATACCTTCTGATGGACTACAGCAGGCTGAAGCATTTGTGAGAAGAAAACACCTACAATTTGCGATTAATACCTATAATTATTGGGACACTGGGATATGTAACATATTGACAAAGTAGCAATTTTTAGAATTAGACTTCTGAAAACAAGAATCAGAAGGTAGGAAGCTGATTTAAAGACTACACTACAATTATAAATAAGGTTTATATTTTAAATATATATGCACATATCTAGACATGTATCTATATACATTAAAATACATACATAAAACAAAATATACAAATTTTTACATACACTGACTCCAAAATGTGGCACATAGATAGTAGCAGATGTGGAAAAATAGTGATTATGGGGGTAAAGAAATGTTGGTATTAGGTTTGGTGCTTTAAGCAGTAGTAACAGCAGCCGATGTAGGAGACGGTGAAGGAGAAAAAGAAGAAAAGGGTCAATTCAGTGACAATGCAACCTATGATCAACGCATTACCAAAGGATGATATGTTATCGCAAAATATATACCTCTTTTGAATACTTCTACCACAGATAACAGCATTACAAGGATCTTTGTATAATACGCAAATATTAAAAACGATAGATGTATTAAGAACAGTCGCTAGCCATGAATTTACTTAGAACAATCCCTACCACGACTGCTACAACCAAAACAGATCACTTTTAGGTCACTTGGCCATTAATGAAGATTCCACGTACAACTACTACTGTGTCATAACACTCTTGTCTTTTTCTTTTCTTTCTTCTTCGTCTACTTTTCCTCCCCCCTCCCCCTCCCTCCTCCTGCTACTACTACTACTACTACTACTACTACTACTACTACTTCTTCTTCTTCTTCTTCAACGTCTACATCCTCGTCTGCTGCTGCTTAAACCACCAAACTTCAGAACATTTTTTGCATCCAAAAAAACTTTTAAGATCTGCTACTATCTACCGAACCTTAATTTAGAAAAAAGGAGAATGCCCTACCTATTTGAAGACTATGAACAGATTTGCAAAACATTTCATTTAATTTTCCTTCAATTTAATTACTTTTCCTGTTTTTCTCTCAGTTGAAAAAGTTGGAAAGACTGAAACTGGTGCAAAGCGTATTTCATGATAAAATTATATTAGCATTTTCTAACTTGTCTTATTTTACTCATATATATCAAGTCATGTTATTTTTCAATCAGCTATGTTATACACATACGCACACAGAGACACATACGCACACATACATACATACATACATATATTTATACATACATGCATACATACATATATTTATACATACATAAATACATATATATATATATATATATTGGGTTGTCAGGAAAGTTCGTGCCAGTTTATAGCAGCTTATCTTTCGATTTATTTTGGAACATAGTTAAGTCCAAAAAATAGGATATGAAAACACCTCCATTTAGAGCACAGTTTAAGCTATCTTTTCGTGGAAGAAGTTTTACATTCCTATAACCTGTGTTACTTCTGTAACCCTTTAAATTACAATATAAGGAAATTCGTTTTCGATACTTGATGCTTTTCTTTTTCCGTAAAGGAAAAATGCCTCACAAGCAACCATAGAAATATGCGCAGTTTACGATGATGTTTCTTTATACGAAAGAACTGTACGGAAGTGGTTCGCAAGTTTCTGATCTGGAGATTGTAGCCTTATTGATAAAGAGCGATCAGGCATACTATCCAGTACAGATGGTGACCCAATCAAGTAATTAATTGAGAATGACCCACATTGCACAACCCGAGAATTGGCAGAAATCCTCAAGCTATCAAAATCTGTCGTTCATGAGCACCTGGTAAAGCTTGGGTACACAAATCGCTACGGTGTTTGGGTACAACATGAGTTTAGTGAAAATAACCTTTTGGATCGCAGTTCCATCTATGATTTGCTTTATAAACGGAATGAAATTTTGCCTGTCTTAAAACAAATTGTGACAGGTGATGAGAAATGGATTAACTATCGAAATGTTCAAAGATAGCAAACCTGGTGTAAGCGACATGAGCCACCCTTAGCCAAAAGCGGAACTTGCTTAGTGTTTAGAGGGATTGGAAAGGAATTCTGTACTATGAGCTTCTCCCAAGTAACCAGACATTTAATTCTGAGAAATACTGCACAAAACTGGACAAGTTAAAAGAAGCAATTCAAGAGGATTGGCTTACAGTAAGGGTGTTGTTTTCCAACATGATAATGCGAGACCGCACATTTCTTTGGGAACCAGACCAAAATTGCCTCAGCTCGGCTGGAATGTGCTACCCCACCATCCATATTTCAAAGTATTGCTCCTTCGGATTTCAACTTATTCAGATCTCTGCAGAATAGTCTTAATGGTAAAAGTTTCAATTCCTTGGTTGACGTAAAAAGATACCTTGATGAATTTTTTGCCATCAAACCACCTCAATTCTGGGAAGAATCGATATTCAAGTTATAAAGATGAAGACGCATTGTGCATCAAAATGGTTCGTATTTGGTTGATTAAAAATATAATGGCAAATATTTATTTACATTTTTCTTTCTTTTAAAAATCGGCATGAACTTTCCGGAGAACCCAATTTATGTATATATACATACATATATGTACATGCCTACATATATATATATATATATGTATATATAGTTGCATATATGGGTAAGGCATAAAGAAACGTTGAACAGAATGAGAAACGAAAACATAAAAGCAAAAACGAACTTTTTTTCGAACAACAAAAAAACAGAGACACGAGACATGCAACATAAAGAATATTCCCCTTCATCGTTTGTCCCTGTGTCATCTACTCCGAGTAAGAGTTTCACTCTCTTTCTGTATATATATATATATATATATATGTATATATATATATATATATATATATAATATATATATATATAATTTACAAGAGAAGGCTTGTAACTTATGTATAAATTTTACCTGTAAAGGCATTTTTTGATATGCTGGCCATTGATAAAATTTTTCCCGAAACAAATTGTATCCTATATCAATTATATATATATATGTATATATATATATGCATATATATATATGTATATATATATTATATACATGTCTGTGCATATATATGTACGTATGTATGCATGTACGTATATGTTTACGTTTATGCACATTTATAAAACTACATATATCTCAAGTACTTAATATAACACAATCGATATATTTCTGATTATTACAATAATAATTGTGAAAAAATTGTTCTATATTAATAACTTTTGCTATATTCATGAATATCAAAATAGATTTCTCAAAGTCCATGTAGGGGCATAGTTCATATCAAGGGATGATGATTGCCCTCAATTAGGATATGAGAATGGATACACACATACATACATATACACATATATACATATATGCATACATACATGCATGTATATATTAATGTGTGTGTATATTTATATATACATGTATATACTTTTATCTTGTAAGTTTTATATATCACAGTACAGTTACTGTAAAACACAATAAAATTCAGTCAAATATTTCCTTCTTGTGTCTTACCGCTAGCAAAATCACATTTTTACACTGAATCACTGGCATCTTGCATTTGATGCACTCACATTTCTGCATGCATGTATATGTGTGTGTATGCGCGTATCTGCGTATGCATTTATTACACATGTATATGTGTGAGTGTAAGCGTGTGCGCACGTTATTATATGTTAATGAGAGCCCTTAATTGTGAGTGTGTGGGAATTGCATGTGTTTGAATTCATCTTTCATAATTCATGATATATTTATGAAGATTGTTTTAATGTTACCACATTAATACATGTCGTTCTTTTTGCTTTGTATTCTTCAATGTACCATGTAATGTAGTATTTAAATAAAATCGTATATATATTGCTATAAATGAAACTACGATACCATTTGAAATCAAACTGTTTCCATCCTGTGATTTTATTGCATAATGTGTTACTTGATTAATTGGTTATAATGGTTGACTCCTGTTACACCATGATTTGCATAAGGATAAATAAAAGACATACTTACAAGTCAGTTTCAAATTATGAAGTGAAATTAAATTCTTAGCCGTTAACGGCTAAGAATTTAATTTCACTTCATAATTTGAAACTGACTTGTAAGTATGTCTTTTGAAACTGACTTGTAAGTATGTCTTTTATTTATCCTTATGTCATACTGTTATTTTTGATATTCTGGTTAATTACGATGTATTTAATGTTGTTTTCATAGGAGTGTTTATGTATATGAGTTTGTGTGTGAGTTTTTAGTTGTATAATTTATTTATCTGTATGAGTGTGGGTGTGTAAATATTGTTGTATATATCGAGTTTAGTGAGTATGTATATGCGTATATGTGAGGGAGTATATGTATCCGTTGTGTGTGTGTGTTTTGCGTGTGTGTGTGTTTGTGTGTGAATGTGTATATGGGTTTGTTATTTAGGTTTTGGGATGTATGTGTTAATTTGTCTGTGTGGGGAGTGAGTGGGTTTTGGTGTATGTTGAGGTTTATAAGTTAGTATAGGTATGTGTATAAGTCGTGGGTCTGTGGTTTACGTGTGTGTATTTGTGTGTGAATGTTTAGGTTAGGGGGATTATTATATAGGTTTGTTATAGAGTTTAGCAAAGGGAGATTTTATCGTTATATGTTTTTAAGAGTTTTGGTTTATCATGGTTTTTTTAGGGAATTCGTGGTAATTTGTCTATTTTCGATGTTGGTTGTTTTATTACATTGTTTCATTCATAATTTTTGAGTGGTGTTCGTTTTGCCACGTGAATATTATTTTTAATTCCATTTATTCCATTTCTCCATTCATTAATTTAGAGATGTTCGTTTCCAGAGCGATTATACTTTTTATACATATGTTAGGTTCCTTGGTAAAGTAATTTTGTTTGGTGTATATGTTGAGGCTTATATGTACTTGTGGGTGTGTGTGAGTGGGGTGGGTGTTTGTATTTGTTATGGGTGTGTGGTTTACGTGTGTGTTTTTGTGTGTGAATGTATAGGTTAAAGGGATTGCTATATAAGTATGTTATAGTGTTTAGTAAAGGGAGGTTTTATCATTTCTGTTTTGTGAGTTTTAGCTTATCATGGTAGTTTTATAAAAGAATCCATTCATAATTTTTGTGTTTATTGTCTGTGTGGGGTTGAGTGGGTTTTTGGAGTATATGTTGAGGTTTATATGTATGTATTGGTATGTGTAAGTGGTGTGGGTATTTGTATATGTCGTGGGTGTGTGGTTTACGTGTGTGTATTTGTGTGTGAATGTTTAGGTTAGGGGGATTGCTATATAGGTTTGTTATAGAGTTTAGTAAAGGGAGATTTTATCATTATATGTTTTTATGAGTTTTTGGTTTATCATGATAGGTTTGTTAAGGAATTCGTAGTAATTTGTGTCTATTGCGATGTCTGTTGTTTTATTGCATTGTTTCATTCATAATTTTTAAGTAGTGTTCGTTTTTACCAAGTGAATATAATTTTTAATTCCATTTATTCCATTTCTCCGTTCATAGTTTTGAGTGATGTCCGTTTTCTAGAGCGTGAATGTGGGTTGTATGTGTGTGTGTGTGGGAGTATGAATAAGTATTGTGTTGAAGTGTTTAGCTATTTTATTTATTTATAGTTGCCTAGACGTTTTTATGTGTATGTATAGGGATATTTATATAGGTGTGTGATTTAGTGTATGTAGTTAGATATGGTTATATATAATTAGGTATATGTGTATGGGTGTATATATAGTTTATTATTATATTATTATTATTTTTTTGTTTTGTTTTATATTTTATATTTTATATTTTATATTTTATATTTTATAGTTTATATTTAATTGTTGATAGGTTTTTTTAGTTTATATATTGTTTATATATTGATTATATATGGATTATATATAGGTTATATATGGATTATATACTTATATTTTTTCATTCATACTTTAATTATTTTAAAATTATTATTTTTATATTTTAAAATATTGATTTTTTAGATTGGAAGTCCACCTGAAGATTGTCGATCAAGACAAGAAACGATTGTAGTGGCGGTTTTTTTGACTATTTATTAAAATTTTATGTATTGATTAAGTCTTTCCTTGTTTGTTTTGCAAAATAGTGGTTTTGTCTCTAATAATATTTTATAATATTTTACTATAAAATTGGATTTAATCCTAAATCTGATTTTTTTCCCTGTAAATTTGGATTTATTCCCTAATATTTATTATATATATATATATATAATATATATATATATATATATATATATATATATATATATATATATATGTATGTGTGTATTTATGTATGTAGAGAGTTATAATAGTATAAAATGCAATTATAATTAAGGGGGTAGAAGAGTCCATGCTTATGTTGAAATTAGACGCTAATTTTTATAGTACACACGCACGTGTTTAAATCGAGTGAGTAGGCTCACAGAAATTCGTAAAATTGTTAGCCTTTGATGGATCAATTTCTGGACTAATCTAATAACATTTCCTCATTAGGAAGGCATATTAAGGGAAATAAATGAGATATTATACATACCCATAGGGAAGCAAACGCAAAGCTACGATTACATATAGATACCATAAATACATCTGCATCGAATTTTGAGGTCAATATCATCGCTTTGGTCAGAGTAGTACGGAAGTGACTAGACTGTCCCGAAGTGTTTGGAAATTATTCAGTTATAATAGTCAAGGATAAAATCGTTAAATATTTTATCAGTGGCCAGCATATAATGTAGACCTTTATATACAATTATAATTAAAGGCATAGAAGTGAAAAAAGACACTAAATTTTCAAACCAGTTTTATGTCGAAACGTGTTGAAATGGAGGGAGTATGCTCAGAGATATTTATAAAATAGTTAGTCTTGGATTGATCAATTTCTGGATTAGACTAATAACTTTTTTTTCCTCAGCAGGCCTTACTGGGGGAAGTAAATGAGATACCTATATATATATATATATATATATATATACCCACAGGAAAGCAAACGCTTTATAGACACATATATGTGTGTTCGTGAGTGTGTGTATGTGTGTATCGATGTTGAAATAAGGTTAATAGATCAAATAGCCCATGGAAAATATATGTATATATGTATACATCAACATATTCGTATGTGTGTATATAAATTAAGCTTATGAAACAAGGAAAACTTGTATTTTAGAATAAGTTTTAATGTTCTGACACAATTTTAATCTTTAATACAGCGTTATATTGATTATATCAGGAAAAAATTGTATTTTGTTATATAGTTTTGAAATCATATTCTTACAATATACGTGATACCAATACAAGATTTCTTTGATTCTGGAAATTTAATCTAACGGGAATTTTCTATAAAATTTCTGAATATATGTACGTATTTTCTTTGTGTATGTGCTTTAAGAAGTTGTACAGATAGTTGTAGCTTACGTCACATAATATTTGTCGTTCTTGTTTGCGTCAAGCATTTTCTTATTTTTATATAGAAACTTCTTTAACGTTACGTCTATGTTTTTCATTGCAGTCGATCAACAGATTGGTCAGTTTACTTGAAAAGAACAACATTACTATTATAAAAGTACAGAGCTTTGCCGATGATGCTGATACAGCACTGCAAAATTTAAAGGTAATCACACTTTTTGCATTCAAATTCTTTTATGAATCACAATACACAAACACAAGAAGAAAAGGACAAACTCCAACATAGAACGTCTAGTGGTTTTCTTTTATTAGGAATGATAATACGCAAAAAATTGCGATTGTAATCATGAATCCCCATACACACAAATACGTATTCTCATACATTTATTATTATTATTATAATTATCATTATTGTTATTATCATCATCATCATCATCATCATCATCATAAACGAAGCCCAGTATAAACATCATTACTACTCATCTGATAAGGATATACTGAGCACATGCATCACAACAATATGTGCACGACATGTTGATCTCACATCAAGATAAACAGCGCGTGATCTTGCAGGTGGGGGACCAATTAGAATTTTCTTCAGGTCGAGTTGCCCATCATGCCCAAATGGTCCTTGAATAAGTCTTGTTTTTCGATGTTGAACTAAACACCCATGCTTCTACAGATGAATTATTCAAACTCCAAAGAATTCCTCTCAACATATAACTATGACGCTCCCCGATTACTTCTGCTCACGATCAGCAGAAATGCACATAGCGTCGGCCACCAGTGGACTTGCTCAACAGGTGTAGGTCAAACAACTACTATGATAGGAATTATTTCTGTTTTTAGGCTCCACATTCGAGTTACCTCTTTTTCCAGATCTTTGTATTTTCAAAGTCTCTCTGTTTCGTATAGAGAAACATAGTCATATGTTGGTATTGGTATAAGCATTTTCACTTGGTAATCACTGACAATTCTATCCGCCGTATTGGCCTTAATTTCTTTCTCTCTCTCTGTCTGTCTCTCTGTCTCTCTGTCTCTCTCTCTCTCTCTTATTAACATATCCCTGTGTATGGTTGCTTTCGCATTTTCTGTGATCTTTTCCGGTGTGTGCCTACACCATCTTTTTTTCTGTTGCTATTCTATAGTGTTAGCATAACTTTCAGTATATATAGATCTGAACTCTGTGAATACATTCCTTCTTAGCCAGGACTGAACAACCAGAGACAATATGATTTACTGTTTCATCTTCATCACAACATTCTGCACTTCCTTGTATTTCTTTTCGTTACCTGTTTCTTATGAGAAGTATTTGATCTTTTGCTACAATTAAAAATCCGCCAGTCTCTGCTTTGAGTCCCAAGCTTCTCAACTATTGTTGTGATTTTACTTTGTCTATTTCTGTTCTATTTAGCTTTATTAGCTTTGAGACCTAAGCGTCTCAAACATTGTTAAAATCTAGGACTCAAAGCTAATTAAGCTAATGTATTATTATTATTATTATTATTATTATTATTATTATTATTATTATTATTATTATTATTATTATTATTATTATTATTATCATTATTATTATCATTATTATTATCATTATTATTATCATTATTACTATTATTATTATTATCATCATCATCTTCATCATCAGTATATGAAAAGTTACAGCTTATTTTGCTGTTGTATGTTGGAAACTGTTAGCTGTTCACAGCCACCAGACTAAGGTACCAGTTGTCAATTGGTCATGCTTCAAGAACCCCGCGAAGAATTGTTGCAGTTTATAATGGATACACAGACCAAAAACATGTTGACAGAATTTGGGGTTTGCTCCACCTTCATATCAATTCTAATTTCGTTAACATATTTCTCGAAATTGGTTGTTAGTTCTCCGAATGCCTCTAAAACTGCTAGGATAACTATTACTCTCCTCATTGCCCACATTCTTGCAATTTTTCGTCTTTTAGTAATTTGCATTTTCCAGCTCCTTGTCACCTACGCGTGCATCCCCAGGTATGGCAACATCTATGACCTTAGTTTCCCTTTTTCTTTCATCTACCACAACAATGTCTGGTCTCTGAACATCGATTAGAGAGTCTCGTTGGATTGTAAAATCCCGCAGGTTCTTATATTCATTTTTCTCCTGACACATTCTGTTCCATTCATGACCGAAATCATTTCTCTGCTCTTCTTACAGTCTCCAGTGAACAAATTTATCCCCCTTTTTGTTGACCCTTTTTTGTCGTGTTTTGGACCAGATTGCCACAAACAGTACGTCAGATTCCTTCGTTTTTGCTGCCTCACATCCTACAAAGGGGCGTTTTACTGCACTTATCTATTTGGAACTTGATGTAATTAATTCTCAGAGTTTGTCCCTGGGTGCTGCACATCAGTGCCTCGGTGCTTCCATTAACATTACTTATCCTTCGCCATCTCCTTTAAGATTACTTATACTTGGCCATCTCCAAGTCTTGATCTTGTCTTTCTCTTCTATTTCTGAGGTGTTGTCTTGTCATTATTTTCCTTTTCTAATTGATTATTCTTTTTTTCTCTATTTTGTTTCTTAAAAGTTTCGGGTACATCACGTTTCCGGTAGGTATCTTCTAATTTCTAACAGCAACAAGCTAGAGTTTACTCTACTACTTGATGTACCATCTCAAACCGTTTTTCATGTTGACAACACAGTATTTGAATCCCGTGAGGCCTCTTCTTCCCTTTTTCCTAGGCACATACAGTCTATCAATTTCGCGTTTCAAGTGTAGTTCTGTGTTAATTGCCATCATTTTCCTGCTTTATTTATTCATTTCCTCAGCCTTTTTTTTCTTTGTCCACCTAAGAAAATCTGCACCGTACCGCATTAATGAAGCAGCCTATATGTTCACTGACTCCAGATTGTTTCTATTGAATCTGCGTCCCATTGTTAAATTGTTTCCGAAATATTCTCACTCTTCTTGATTTCCCCATACTTCAAAACTCCCAGATACATATATCCATTAGTCTCAAGATTTTTGATTTCCTCGCTGTTGAGTAGTTCTACACAATCAAACGACACTACCGTATTATTAATGTCGTTTTTGTATTTATCATTATTATTATTATTATTATTATTATTATTATTATTATTATTATTATTATTATTATCTTTCTAATATATTTGCAACATTTAACTCTTCACATCTTACCTGTAAAAGTGAATCTAAGTCATGTTGATAAGCATTAGCGCATGTACGTAGGTAATACCTGGGCAGAGAAGCTGTAACAAATAGTTTAGTAAAATTTAGGCTACATTTTTATAGAGATACACAAGACAAGAGCAAGGAAACTGGGAAATGAATCCGTAAATATTGACATCAAAACACATTAGTCTTTGTAGAGCACAGTATACTTAGAATATTTGATAAGGACAAATAGAAAGATGTTGAGGTACATCAGGCGGAAGAAGTGACAATTTCTTCTGGAACCTTTTAATTGCAAAATCTTCTGGAATATTTTAATTGCAAATTTGAATGGAAGCTTACAATACTAGTATTCCATTTTTCGCTGCCGTTCACCGATACACACAGACAAATACTATGTGGCCGGTAATATTTACATAGCTGTTGGCGCTTTCGAAATCCTGTCCATGTCTTTTACGGTTACGTTTGTAGATTGTGGCTCATAGCTGCGAATACAAATGAGAGATTTGAATTGTGGTAGAGTCCTCTTACGTTACTCCCGTTCCAGATTGTTCATTATGTAACAAGGAATGAATAAGATATTAATGTAGCACGTTGGCATGTTCTCCAGGGAAATGGCGACAAAACAACAAATGTGATAATATATTGTAGCTTTTAATGTGCATACAAAATGTAAACGTTGCAAAACAGATGTAATGCAAGTATGATAAGCTGCCAAAACGCTTTGGATTTACTGGATCGATTAAACTTTCTCCCTTTATACATAATACGAACAAGATCGTGTACAAGGGAAGTGGATAATTAAAGCGCGCAGAAAATATTACAAAATGCCTGGAAAATAAAGCGGTTGGTGTTTACAGGTATGGTCAAGGTAAACCGGGAAACGAACTCGATAGCATGAGAAAGGTGAATTAGAGTGGTGTTAACTGTCACAAGTTGCAGAATCCGACTGATACAATGTTGGGAATTCTAGTCCAGAGATAATACAGACTAGGAAATAATCGCTGAATGAACAAATACACCTGATCTTGTGTGTAACTGAATATATGAATGTTTGATTGTTGATTCGTTGCTTAAAACAAAAAGGAAAAGAAATGCAAAGACATGATGAGAGCCCAGCGAAAATAGAAACATTCATGCAGCAATTCTGCAGCGAAACACCACTAAAAGGAAACAGGGTATGTAAACGACTGGAAGGAATAGGATATGATGTAAAGGTGAATGTTTTTTATTCGATCACCATCAGTGTATGAGACTGCAGCTTATAAGTAAGGAGTCGTATAGAAGGTAAACTGCAGAAAGTTGAACGTTCTTATACTATCGGATTTATGCACTTGACACCTCGTGGTCGATATGAAGTTTGCAGATCAGGAATCTCTATCAATAAAATGGAATTTAAAACTAGCTATTGTTACGTCATGGATTTGATATGTGTAGGTGAATGAGTACGTTAAAAAGAAACAAAATAATTTATAAAAAGAGGAGGGGTCTTATGAAAATTCATGTTAATGCATGCAAAGAAAAGAATTTGTGCACATGAAAGATTCTTAATAGGTGAGTTTGCAAACACTGCTAAGATTTAAAATGCCCCCAAAATGGCTTCTAATGCTACAAAAAAAAGCCACACTGTCCACATACACAAAATCCCCTGTTGCAAAACTGGTGATGCAATGGAAAAATAACAGGTATATACAAAGTTGTTTGTAGAGAGTCTATAACAGTCCAGATACGCAAGTTTAGTATTTCGACGTGGTGTAGATGGTATCTGCTTTTAAGCCTTTGTCCGAGTGAGTAGGGTTCTATATTTTCAGTGGCTCGTCCATATATATCCGAACCGATTCTGTGACCGTAAGAGATCATAAATATTTGTGGTTTGCAGTATTTGGAAATGAAAGTTGTTTTGAGAATTTATAGGGAACTTGTTTATTCTGTATGCATATTTCAGTTGTATTTCTTCTTTATTTTATTCGATTGGTAGAGGCGCAATGGCCCAGTGGTTAGGGCAGCGGACTCGCGGTCATAAGATCGCGGTTTCGATTCCCGACCGGCCGTTGTAAGTGTTTATTGAGCGAAAACACCTAAAGCTCCACGAGGCTCCGGCAGGGGATGGTGGTGATACCTGCTGTACTCTTTCACCACAACTTTCTCTCACTCTTACTTCCTGTTTCTGTTGTACCTGTATTTCAAAGGGCCGTCCTTGTCACTCTCTGTGTCACGCTCAATATCCCCGAGAACTACGTTAAGGGTGCACGTGTCTGTGGAGTGCTCAGTCACTTACACGTTAATTTCACGAGCAGGCTGTTCCGTTGATTCGGATCAACCGGAACCTCATCGTCGTAACCGACGGAGTGCATCCATCCATTCGATTGGTGATGTCCATCGAAAGATCTCTATATGCAAGATGTCAGTCTGTTATCTTTCGAATGTTGCACCGTCAGACATTATATATGTTCCCATCCTAAAGAAAATAACACTTTATAATAGCGATACGCGGAATATAAATATCTGGAATGCGTAGTCATGATGCTCGCTTGCAAAGAAATCGGAGCGTATGAGTAGGGTAAGGATTTGTAAAAATGTCTAAAACATACTAGAAATAAAAATCAGATTCCTAACTCAGTGTTCTGGTTCTGTGAGGCTGTCCGGAGATCACTAAATCAGTGAAATATTATTTAGCGAAAGTGGACTGGAATCAATATATAAATAAATATGTATTTTCATACAATATCATATACTAGTTGTTCTCATCATCTTGTATATGTTCAAAGGTGTGTTCATATAATGACGAAAAATTCTTCTGACTGTGCGTTGGTAATACTTGAAGATTTGGAACATAGAAGATGCTGAGAAGAATTTCGTTAAATTCCCCACGTTGCAAATTCTTTTATTCCTTTTATTATTTTACTTGGTTCAGACATTTTGACTACGGCCATACTGGAGCACCGACTTTTATCGAACACATCGGCCTCAGGACTTATTCTATCGCTCTCTTTTGCCAAACTGTTAAGTTACGGGGACGTAACCACACGAACATCGCTAAAAGCGATGGTGGGGGGAAAGTCATATACACACAAATACATACACATATATACATACACATATATATATGCGTATACATATATATATATATACATTATATGTGTGTGTGTATCTGTATCTATATATATATATGTATATATATATATATACATATATATATATATATATGTATATATATATAAATAATTGCCGCACGCAATTCTGTTAGTGAATTGGTCTCGGTTTCGAAGCGACGAAAATATTTTGATATATTCAATTTAAATGTTGAAGTGAATTTAATGGATTTTAAATAAATACCTTCCACGGTGCAATTGCTTTTCGTTCATCACATGATCTCAAATCACGTCACACTTACTATGCAATTACATCTACGTAATGACGACCCGAGGCTACACTTGAAGGCACTTGCCCAAGGTACCATGCAGTGGGACGGGACCCGCAACCATGTGGCTGGGAAGCGAGCTTCTTACCACACATCCACTCCTGCGAATATGCAAATTATTTTGGAATTAATAGGAAATAGAGCAGAAAAAAGTTAGTTGAATGGATGAATGACAGCATAAAAATAAAACGAAAATTACTTTCAGAGAATTATTTAACGATAAGAAGCAGTCGATTGCGCATCTCTTTGAATAAAGTGACAGTATTCCATGTAAAACACGCGTTAACTCTGGCGTGTAAGTCCAATTCTTTAGTTTTATATAGCCACGGACAAAATAATCCAGGAAATCTGATTAGCGCCGGGTCGCTGAAAGTTTCTTTCTTCGATGTGCGACGCCGTTACTTGAAACACACCAGGCGATTCTGATTGACTGCTACATGTTGAAGAGGGCGTTCTGCTCTGACCATGCACATTAGGATTATAGCATTTGGCTCATAACTGGAAATCTAAATTGGATGCTTCGAAAACAGCCAAGAACAATCAAGATATATATATATATATATATAAAATAATTTTAAATTAAAAATTTAATAATTTAAACTTTAAATTTCATATTTTATATATATATTATATATTATATTAATTATATTTATTTTTTGTTTTTTATGTTTTGGTTTATGTCTATACATATATGAACGATTGTAATGGCCAAGATATGTATGAAAACAATATCTATCAGAGAGATTATAACCTCATTTTTTAAATTCTTACTACACTATTTACTCTTCTTATCCAAATTATGAAATAATTTAAACCTATTCAATACTGCCTCAAATAGCTACAGTCTTAAAAAAAACTGATATTAAAAGATTATAAGTTTCCAGTTCACTTTCAACGGTATTAACATTGACAAATGTCTATTATGAGCCTAAACGTAGTTGTTCCTTTCATTTGGAAATAAACAGCAGGTGACTCATCTTTGAATATACTATGCCATGTAGTAGTACCGGCTTTAGACTAATGAAGTTGTTTCTATAAATGCTGTACCCTTGCAAGTTTATAGATAACGGTATGTCAGTAGGAGGAATTTTATTTAGTAATTTACTAATTTGGTAGAAATTAGTCCTTAGGGTGAACGAATCTTTACCTGGATGCAATTTACTTATAATACCTGTGGTTTTTACTTGTTTAAACTGTGCCCTAGTGGTCAATCAATCTGTTTTCATTTATTCGATATTCTGCACTCACGCACACATTGATCTTCACCACAGACATTATTTTTTATCAAATAACGATTCACAATTAACAAAAATACAATTTGCTCTAAGATTCATTGCTTTCCTCTCAATTATCAAACATGAAATATGAAAATGCAATTATATGGTACAGATACATAAATCTTTCACAATGGATGTTTGTAATTGGAGTCAATTATGTAGTGAAGAAATATATAAAACGCACTAATACGAAAAATATGACATTGTTCAACAGTTATATATACCTGTAATTAAATGTGAACTTTCTAGTTTCCTTAATCTTATTTCAAGTAATATTACTTAGCGACTTCATATAATGTGATTGTGTTTTGCCTCACTAAATTAGGTATGTGTAGATAAATAAATGAATATATATATACGCCATGATAGTCCGTTAGCTACTACACACATATTTTTCTCTCCTTGTTTCTCTCCTTGTTTTCTGTGTCCCTTTCTGTAGAAGAGCGTAGGCTCGAAATGTAAGAGACTTTTTTCTATTCCTGAGCGTTATACTAATACATCTGTTTCTTTTGTACACCACCTGTCTCCGTGTTTGTGTTTTTCATAAACTCTCCCTATATATATATATTATGCATATATATATATATATATATATATATATGCATATATATATATATGTATATATATATATATATATATATATATATATATATATATATATATATATATATATATATATATAGTGAGAGAGAGAGAGAGACAGGGAGAGAGAAAGAGGGAGTGGCATCACCTGAAGACAAACGGCCACACAGTTTAAAGATAAGAGATTATTCAAAGATGTTTTGCATCGTAAAACATAGCATAGCAAAACAATATCTTATGAACTTAATTTTTTTTATTTTACAAACATCGCTTACTAATTTACTAATTACCGTTGACACACATCGTTTATTTCTTAGTAAAATACATTTTCGGTTTATTCTATTTATTATTATAATCTTAATTTTATTATCACTATCATTTATATACATTGAATTTTGTTATTGTTAATATCACAGTAAGTAGAATTAAGTAATATCGTAATATAATTTTTTTTTTCTTGTTTTTGTATCATTTAAAAAAATTTACGTCGCCCGAATCGTCAGAAAGGATTAGTGGTGAATCACAAACATGATATATCTGAGTGAATCCCCACACATCTGACAGTGCTTGATCACATTCCACCGGAGGTATCGCCGCCACTCAGCTGTTGATGAAAAATATTTAAGTATATAATAAGTCTAACGAATAATATTATGTAATGTCACATGAATGGAGACTCAGCAAATTCAAGCTGGTGTCCGGTGCAAAAACAAATGCTGCGATTTCCTTTTAAACCTAGTATTTTCCATCCTCATGTGTGTGTGTGTTTCCGCGAAGTGTGTTTGTGTGTGTGTGCATGTGTTTATATATATTGATATGGTTTTACAAAGTAAGTCAAAACCCTAGAGTTGCGCTCATTTGCACGTAACTTGCAGCCCTGGAATCAGTTTCCAACTGTCACCGATTAAATAATGGAGAATTTTCTTTTTTTTTTGTAATTCTCTTTCATTTCTTTTTATCTTCGCTTGTCTATTTTAAATGTCTGTATCCAAATACTTGTTTACCAGGAAAATAATTCTTACTAATTCTAAATTTGTACTTGGTATTTTCTACTTCAAAGAAAGACACAGAAAAATATTTTCTTTTGGCTACTGTAATGGTTTGGTTGAAATTGTTTTCGAGATATCGCAATATACTCAAAAATACATTTTGAGCTCGTCTCTATGAATTAGACAGAAATTATTTTCTATTATATATTTCTGTTATGGATTTCTGATCTAAATTTCTGCAATAAATTTCTACACCATTTTATATTTCGAAGTTACGTTTTAATTCATGTTAAAGAAAAATTATAGTATTTGTTCAGAAATGCTATATTTCAAATTACACAGGAGATTTGGGTATGCTGTTTTCATTCGGTGTAAATCTAAAAGAGAATTTTAGTGATATAATTGATTATTATAGTGCCCTGGCAAAAATATGATACAGGGGTTGATATTAAAAATACCGACTTCGTTTCATTAGCTTTTTTACAGGAATAGAGCTGTCTAGTTCTATATTTAAGAGATGAGAAATTATGTACATTATTTACATTATTTACATTTGACGGATTCTTGTCCTCATCTTGCTTGTCGTCAAAGCAACGGTTCGGGTGATATACCCTCCAGCCTTCATCATGTGCCTTACTGAAATTTCGAACCTGGATTCTCATTCTTAAAGTATTTTTCGATGTTATTATTGTAATTATTCATGTCACTGTCTGGAATCGAACTCGGAATCTCGGTGTTGGTAGTCGGTGCTCTGAACAACAACGCCATATGCTCGTGGGTGTAGTGGCTAAGAGCGTGGGCTACTAACCCCAAGATACCGAGTTCGATTCCAAGAAGTGACATATACAGCTGTGTGACAAGTATAATATTACACGAATATTATATAAGATATAATATTCGTGTAAAAATTCTAAAAATTAATGCGATATATTATGACGAATTTCAATATCATAGAAAAGAAAACAGCTAACTATTGTCGCATCTAAATGTCATCCCTCCTAAGATTAATGAAAAGTTCCCATTTTAATTTTCTCAATCCAGTTAACCCCCCCTACTTTACCGTATGCGCGTCATTTGCAATAGCAACATGAAAATGGTTTTACTATAAGCTATATACCATGCGTGTCATTTGTAATTTTCTTTTTATTTAGACGTAAAATTCACTTGTATTTTAGATAATGCTAATTACGTAAATTATTTTGCTTTTTCCTACTTTTCGTATTTCCGAGAGGATATGCGCTACAATTGTGAATTTACTTAAGTTTTAGTGAGGTGGATAGGCTTTGCTCACATCCGTTTAGAAGGTCTCAGAAAATGGATAAAGAGAAGGATCATGGTAATAATCCCCAAACGAGAGACATTGCCTTGTACAACTTGTGTTAATGTAGCAGTAGGACGGGTGCCGAAATGCTCCCGGTTTTCTGTAAACAAAAACAGAGGCGAATCGGTTAATAATGATTTCATTCAACATATTCCACTTTGAGATTCACACACTTATTGCAGCGGCCCTTCTGTTTTCTTAAGCTCTATAAAAGAAATCGAAAATTTAAGCCTGTAACCACACTTTTCACGACACCCTTAAAGCCGGGAACTTTTCAGCACTCCCTTCAATTAAAACGAGCAGGGCTGCTAAACGGGAAATGAAGTAAAGTCCACCAAATCTGTAGATCGTGTTCGGATTTCAATTCCCCAACATGCTTATTTCTGACAACCCTCTGATCGGTACACATTAATTGTTCACTAAATGTTCAAAAACAAAGTTGACCTCGGCGGTATATGAATATTGAGTATAGGAAGGCGGAGCTAATAACTCAAATCACACGCACACATGAGCGCATGCGTACGCACGCACACACACACACATGTTAACGCTTTCGGATGATTAGCGGAAAAGAGGGAGAAAGGAAAGACGGAGAGACAGAAAAAGAAGGAGAGAGAAGCGCCCATGTCGTGAAGTGGGGGAACGTAATATTTATTTCGTTAAAAAAGTTTGTTGAATGTAGTGAGGATATAGTGGAGGAGAGTTCAAAATGTAACATTAGCAGAGGGATGATGTTCCGATGGTGAGTCAAAGAAATGCACAGAGAGAGAGAGAGAGAGAGGAGAGGAAGGAAAGAAAGTAGGAAAGAGAGATAATGATGGTGGAAGTGATACTGGAGGTGGTGGTGGTGCCTGGGTAGTGAAAAGTGTAATTAAATAATTTGACTAACAATTTTTTATATCATTTCTCACGTATGATGTAACATGAAATTATCCGTCTATATAAGTCTCAAAGTGTTGACTACCTTGTGTTATGTTTCGACGTCGCCTGATGGAAGATGCAAAGGGTGGGTTTCAACATTTTCAAATTCATGATTCTAGAAATATTATGCCGATGAAAGAAATGAATTTTTATAATTATAGTCCCGAAACGCGTACATAAGTAATCGTAGACTGTTTGATTTCGTTATTTTTTCTTCTTTTTGCCTATGTGAGTTACAAATATTGTTATCTGTGGTGTCATATTTGTAGTTAAAAGAATTAGCTGTCTTTTGGCTGCTATTTCTAAAGTTTCGGTATGTGGTGAAGCAACTTGTTGCTAAACTCTTAATTATATATATACACACACACACACACACATATATATATATATATATATATATATATATATATATATATATGTGAGGAATAATTATAGCGATACAGAATATGGTGATTTCTTCAATCTCAAGAATTATTTCCTCTTTTCCTTTTTATTTCCTTTTTCCTTTTTACAAATATATACTCCGTATTTTTACGATTTAAACGACCTAAACGGGTTTCTACTGCGCAAAGTAAGGAAGTTACACACGTAATTGTTTGTTAGTAAAGGTTAAGCGGGAGGTAGTGAGGAGTTGTTTCGAAACTGAAATCTGATCTGCTTGTAAGCTTGTGCAGCAGTATATATAAATGCACAATTATTATACTGGTTTATAGTCTTATTTCATAATCGATTCCTTTAAATATTATCTCAGTAATTTCTCATTTTATGCTCGAAATAACATGAAATGAGATAGCATCTCTAAGAATGACTGGTGCCAGTTCGTTTATATTTCAGAAAATATAAAATTTATATGTGCATATTTAAGTCATTAACTTGAAAATTGTTAATATTGTAAAATATTTTTAAAATCATAATACATATTCCAAAATGGTTCCTGGAAACTATCCGCTGTAAAAGCATGTGTATAAATTGGGATTAATTATATGGTCTAGATCATTATTCAGACGTGTATATGAGTTATATTTTCTCATCCTTTTCCTGTCGTTTATAACTTTGTTGCTTCGTGGTAAATTGATGAATCAAACTTGATGGAAATTATTCCCAAATATTTTCTACAGAAAGTGAGGTTTATATTAGCACAACATTATAACCTTCGATGCAGATTGACTTAATGAATATTTATAAATTCGGGTTTAAAATGTAAATGCTAAGGTAATGATAGTTGCATCACTAGCATTTCACAATTATGAGGAAATGAAAATATAGTTGATATCTAATACATATATGACCAAAATAGGCACCAGATTGCAATTATCATAACGTCATGCATTTAAATCCTGTCATTTTAGCATGAGTGCATGGAAGAGAATGATAATTTGAATAAATGAAAGAGTTGGTCAAAACGGAAATAACAGTCACTCACTTTATTTTATACTAATCAGTTGGAGAGATCGCGAAGATGAGACGCAAATAAGATAGCTAGCGGAGGCAGGCTTTGGTCTATTTCAGTTACACCGAATATTATGTCTTTATTTCAAAATATATTTTATGGAATTAAAATTAAGGCTTCTTTTATAATTTGCATCTCAATCGAAGCTATGTACAAAATGGTCACATCCTCAATGAAAAAGAAAAGCATTCTAACGTCATCGCTTGATTTTAATTACATGCAGTGTTACATCGTACGGCTTCTGTAATATGTTTAATATTACGAAGCCCAAATCAAGCAGACAGAATGCAGTACCACTTAACCACAGAGCAATCTAATGGTAAGCTAACATGTTTCTTCTACTAACTTCATTTAAAACTGAAAACTAATGATATTATCCATAAACAGTTCGCTGTTCGAAATAATGATTAGGAATAAGAATCAGTAATTGCTTAATCCTTAATTATAATTCATTTTAATTGATATTAGAGCTAACCAAATTCTATTTTCACAAGAAGGAATATATTTAAATTTACTATCTATGAGATCAAAATAAACTTCGTTAACATTAAGCTATGCTAAAGAAAATGTTTCCAATGTTATTGCTTTTTATTAGTATATATTGTTCATGATAATGAAACTGAATCACATAATCATCAGCGTATATATAAGCAAAATCTTTTCGAGCTGATCGGATTGATTATATCAACTATGTAAAGACGTCACGCTTCTAACTCTGATTTCTCCACTTTGTTAAAATTTTCTTACAGCATTTAAACTACTCACTTTAGTGACCTGAAAATCTAAATTTCTTTAATTTGCGCACTGCATCAACCAGATAATAAACGGAAAAGTAATATGTAAGCACCAGAATATACTCCAACGAGCAATAAAACAATGAAATACAAACATGAAAAGAAAGAGACATTTGTGCTAACAAGTTACCAGCAGGCAGCCCCTTTTCTAGTGCTATACAATCACCGTAATAACCGAAAATATAATCGAAAATATATTCCTAGGTATAGTGTTTAGATAAAAGGAATGTTCTCGTCTGCGACACAATTGACTATAGATCACTCAAATAACAGTTGATCTTTAGATGAACAACGACGATTAAAGCACTATGGCATTTAACTAAGCACTCGTCGGTATTGCAATCACAACTTTGTGTTATCAGTCCTTTCATAATTTACATCACCCACCAGGTTTTGCAGATAGTGTCGGGTAGAAGCAGAATGAACATTGAACAATAGTTTATCCTTTTGATATAGTTTATTATAGCACAATTATCATCGATTATTTCCTGAGACTTGTGTGTAAATAATATAATATATCTCATTGATGCATATGATGCTAGAAAGTTCATCGATATATTGAAAGTGCTCTTGGTACAGACTATATTAGTCATGATTACATGGTCTGTTAGTTACTTAATTGTAATTATCAATTAAAATGCCGGTATATATTGTTCCTATAGTAATCTTAAAGTGTAATTGTAGCATGTTTATAATAAATGTCGAACAGACGCAGGAGACATGGTTCCGGGTTAATTCCCGCTGCATGGCACCTTGGGCAAGTGTCTCCTACTATAGCTTGGGGCCGGCCAAAGTCTTATGAGTGGATTTGGTAGACGGAGGCTGAAAGAAACCCGCCGTATATACGCGTATATATATATATATATATATATATAATATATATATATATATATTATATATATATATATATATATATATATGTGTGTGTGTGTGTGTGTGTGTGTGTGTGTGTTTGTATATATGTTTGTGTGTCTGTGTTTGCCCCCACCCCAAAAATCACTTGATAACCGATGGTGGTGTGTTTAAATCCGCGTAAGTCTGCGGTTAGGAGAAATAGACCAATATAATAAGTACTAGGCTTCCAAAGAATAAATGGCAGTATAATTAAAATGAACTTTCATTTATTGTGTAGTACTCGATTAACAATAACCGCTTTACATGTCTTTATGCATGCTTCACTAAAAACATACCATCACAGTTTTAAGCAAGTGATCGAATAAGATTATCGAGTATGAGGTAAGCAAAATTGGAATAAATGAGAGTGATTCATTTGCTAGCTTGATTTTATTGTAACCAACGTTATAAATTTAGATTGCTGGCTAAGTATAATACGAGGTGTTTGAAGAATATATTTGCTAATATAATGTCACGTTCCTTCCATATTTGTGTGGATAACAAAATTTGAATACCTTCTCCTGGATATTTAGAGTCTTTAATAATACGGAGATGGTGAATACCCGTAAATACTTCGATTGCAGGTTATTTAGACCTTGCCGATTACAGAATGAATGCTTGCTGTCTAATTAAATCATCTATCTTTTCCTTTTGCTTTGGTCTGTGCGATTTCTTCCATGAATTTTGCTAAAGATTTAATATCCACATGGCCAACAAAGCAGATGTGACTTTCTCAGCTCAAATGTGCTACACTGTGCAAGATATCCGGCAATCCATGTACTACTAGTATGTTTAGTACTTTGACTGTCATGGGACGATAATAGTATATAAACAAGATAATATATATCTGCCTCTGCTTCAACCTCTCGGAAATTTGGACTATCATATGCATGTGTGTGTAAGTGTGTGAATGTATGCGTGTATGTATGTATGTATGTATGTATGTTTATTTGTATGTCATTATTCGGTTTATTTCAAGAATTCTTGTCAATAGGGAGAGAGCCGGTTCATAACCTAGACTCATGGCTCCTTCATTGAAATCTCAACAGCAACGACGGGGTATTTTTGAATGTATATGCAGTATTTGGAGTCAGTGTACATGCAGATTTGTATATAATGTTTTATGTATATTTTGTCATGCATATAGTTGCCTGCTTAGACATGCGCATATATATGGAAATGATAACCTTCATGAAGGTTTTACAGATTTTTACTGTTCCGGTGATGGCTTGTGGCTGTAGTCTTGGAAATAAGTTTCAAGAAGGCCAATTTCCCAAGATTGGTATGTTGCCAGTACCGCCAAATTACAGGTATAAACCAGAACTTGTAATCTGGGTAGAGTACATATAAGTATAGACTCACATACACACACACACACACACACACACACATAGACACACACACACACATAGACACACATATATATATGTACATATATGTGTATGTATATATTTATTCAGTGATTATATAATGATTATATATGGTGGGAGGTCATTCATATACACATGTTTTTGTAGAATCTTCGAAGGATTAAACATAGTTCGATAAAATGTTTGAATTTTATAATACTTTAGCCTTTTACAGATGTTAAACGAAATCAGATTTTTTACATAACCAAGCTGGAAAGGTCATATGACTCAAGTGTATTGACTAATGATGTAGGCAGCTGCTATTTTCTAGGTTACAATACTCTCCTCATATTGTATGTGGAAGCTACATTTGAAGTATAAAGTGAATCAAATTTTAAATGACATATTGTCCAACTCAATTTATTTTTCCGCTTTATCATTCGTCTCCTCCATTACTTCAGTTATTTTCTAAACTTGATTTTTGTTGCCATCTTTCCATTTGATGCTACTAGTTTGTCTTTCATTTTCTTTTCGACATTTGAAATATTTGCTACTGTGCTTTGTCATTAAAATGCAATTTTCAATATCGAAGAAAATCTTAAATATTCATATCTACCAAATCCAGTAATTAATGAGAATAATTACTTGGGTCGAAGGGAAAACCCAATTCATTATAACTAATATATATATATATATATATATATAATATATATATATATGTGTGTGTGTGTGTGTGTTGTGTGTGTGTGTGTGTGTGTGTATGTGTGTGCGTGTGTGTGTGTGTGTGTGTGTGTATGCATGTATATATGTGAGTTTGCGTTTGTTAGTTCGTGTGTGTTCAGGAATATTGAAAATATAAAAAGACGACGTATATATACCCAAACACAACTTATGCGCTACTATATATACGTGTTCTTACATATAGGAATACAATAATATAACTTTTGCATGTAAGCATACACACACACGCATAAACAAACATACACATACACACACGCACAGACGCACATATACACACACATCGTACTTCTAATTGGTTCCATTAGTGAACTGGAAAATTACTCAGCCAAAACTTTGGGTATTTTAATGAAATTGATTTTAGTCAACGTCCCCAGCACTTATATTTAAAGCATAGTATATATTTCATCTCTCTCTAATGCTGAACCACATGGGCTCTGGAACGTAAATCAATCAACGTCGGTTCTCAAAGGTAATGCCGTTTTGTTTATATTCGATGTTGGTACTTATAGTAAACAGGGGTATATTAGACAAATATTTCGATCCAACTGCTTGCTCTTTGATTTTCAGACAGCGTATATCATTTTAAAGCTGCTGACGCCGCTGGAGTTAATGGTACAGTCCAGGTGACGAAACAATAATGGTAGTAGCTAGGCAGCTGATGATGGGAAAGCATGTTTCATATTACTGTAAATATTTAATATATTGGGCTATCGTTATTTTGAGTACTTCATTTTCGTACTTTTGGTAATTAAATTATATTGATTTCGTGGGTAATCTTATTAGGCTGGGATATTAATCAACGCTTAATAGTTTTGGAAGATTCTGTAGCACACACGCACAGATATCCTCCACATTTGTATACTTATACCGAATTACTTAGAAGCCTTTGGTCGGTCGGTACTATTATAGAAGACACTCCTTCATGGTGCCGCACTGTGCGACTGAACCTGAAACCACGTAGATCCAAAGTAAGGTACTTAGAAACACAAACGTTCCTACACAAATATGAATGTATATATATATATATATGCAGATTGATAAGAGAAATTAAAATTTCCAGTATTGATACTAATACGTTTTGAATTCCCTTCACTTTTATGAATACAGACCAAATGTAATGTTCTAGGCGGGCCCCATCATAATATTTTGTTTTCAGTTTCAACCTATTACATATTTAATATTGTACATGTCCGTATAAGTTCAATTCTTTAACGTTTCTTTTCACCGAGACTCATTGGTACCTGAAACATTTTTTCGGGCAGATAACATATTATATAATTAGTCATTTATATCCCGAGTTCAAAAAAGGTGTAGTTGTTTTTGCTCGACATAATGAGAGCGGTCCATGAAATATTTGTTACCTGAAAGACATATCATATGCACCTAAAATGTAAAACGGGTTACACTTTCTTAAATCTGTATTGAAATTTATTCTCGTTTCGTGGTTTCATGTTGAAATATTTAAACCAAATAATAAGTAAATCAAAGCTAAATTGTGTAGCCTCCTGGCTGAGGTGTTTGAGATGCGTGGATTTCCCAGTTTATGAGCCAGCTGTCGTGTTGCATTATTTGCCATCTCATAACGCTGCAACCAGATCTGCTGAAAATGTGGACCAGGCGAGTACGTGTCAACCTCTCGTCTGTCTGTCTGATTGTCTGTCTTTTCCTCTCCCCCGCGCTCTCTCACTCTCTCTTTCCAGCTGACATATCTCGGTGTGCGTTCGAGTTACAAGAGATTGGAGAGAAGTTTATCTTTATCTGTTCGCGACTACATAGGCAACTAAAACATTAGTCATAACAATACATATCTAGACATATTTGCTCAAAGCTATCGCTTGGCTTTAGATCAATGAAGCAGGTATTTCGTTCGATTAACTTATTGAAAAATTTAAAAAAATCATGAATGCTTTATTTATTTGTTTCTTTGTTTGTTTCGCTCTTTATTTAATTTTGCTTGGAATGAATTTATCTAGCAGTGAGTCAAATTTAAGTAATTTGTCCCAAAGGAATATATATACATTTACCATTTTGTAGAACAATACCTGTATATTTCTCTCGATGACCATAAAAAAATAGCCATACTCAAAAATTCAACCGCCCGAATGACCATTCATATGAATAGGAAAAGTCGCGACACCAACGCGTTGACCTAATCAACCATCCTTATAGACATTCCCAGGTACTCGAATTTCCTCGCTTCACCCTCTGCTTAGGTATAAAAGGGCAATGCGAATAACATTGCTAAGGTCACGCGATTCCAGAAGATGCTACTTCACTATGATCATCAATAACATTCTTTCGTTATAGTCTGTCATATCAGAGCTAAGCGAGGGCTATAGAGCAACACGAATACAAAAAATGGGCAGAACATACAGGTTTTCACTTATGCAGAGTTCTATATTTTGGAATCTAAAATAAAATCCTTCGCTACGAGTAACCATAAGATATCTCTAAGGATATCGCATTTATATTAGGCTTTATGTTCCTCTATACAATATCAACAATGATGTGAGAATTAAACCAACATTTTATGTATCACTTTACACTATAATTATAATCAGATCATTCTTACAATCTCTGAATAAACTGTCACCATTCGTTTGGACATGTTCTGTTACAGAACGTAATAAGCAACGCAGAGAATAAAGATTTCAACTATAAAAGTCACACTGATGACAAAAAAAAGACAATGACGACAACAACGATATTTGTGATCCTCATAACTCATCGCCGCACGCATTTTGTATTAGCTTCTTATCGGCATTGTTGAAAGCCTTTTCAACGATTTATATCGTGTCCACATGACAATGGGTGAAGCAAATTACAATACTCTTTAAAAATAGATATACTTCCATTGACAAAACTATACTGTCGGCAATGAGCTGCATTGAGTGATATTGAGAAAATTCAAAGAACCTTTTGTGAGTTGACTTATGCTGATTCAAAGCGTACAGTATTTTACTTCAAGATATTTTGTTCCCAAACATATTTATGAATACAAATTTGGTGTGGAATATTCATTGATATTCAATTAGATTTGTTAACTGTCTTCTGATAATAAAGATCTGCGTACTATGAAACGATTATAACAATATTAATCCGGCCATGATGACACCTATGGCAACATTGATGTATAATATATTTTGATGAACATGGTACTTTCACTTCTAGGAATTATCATTGTATGCATACAACTTACTGGAATCTTATACAAATGGAAATGAAATAACACAAATTCAGTAGTATTAGTTATGGTTACTATTGAGTTGATGCTATAGAATTAGCATCATCGTTGCTACAAATTTCTGCATTCTCAATAGTAATTGTTAGAATTATTTTGTATATCCGATGGCATTAATCTCAGCGTCTGTATGAAATAAGCTAACTGAACACTATTCAATATATAGCAATGGATATGCAGTGTGAAAAATACGAACGTGTATAATGAAGATAATGGCTTGACGTTTTATTGTTGGTAACCATTTCTCTGTTACTCTTTTATATTTAACTCTAGAATTAAACAAATTAATTCCAAAAGGCATTATTAAAAAAAAAGTATTCGTTAGACTAAAAATGTAGATGAAGTATTATCGCATGTAGACAGAGCTCTTTCCTTGCAGTTAAATAATGTCTAGGAAAGAGAACTTCCTCATAGATCAGGCCATCAAAGAAAAAATAACGGTTTACAAAGATTGATAAATAGAAGAAAAGGAAACCTGAATCGACTTTGCAATATCCAATTGAAAGATATCATGCAAGATGATGGTAAAAAAAGTGTAATATAAAATGCTGCTCAATGTAGCAAAAGAACAAAGCAATGAAAATTCAATTGCAACTTGTAAAGAAACTACTTCTGAATAACTACGTCAAAAATAAAATTGTTGTAAAGAAGAGATATGTCATTCATACTATAGCTCAAACATGACAAGTCAGATATAAACAAATAAATACAGCATTGGGTTTCCATGGTGATGTTTCCAACACAAAATAAGGGCGAAGTAAATATAATTGGTAAAGAGTGTTGAATCGGGAAGGGTGAAAAGAAAAGAAAAATACTTGTGGTTTTTCTTACAAGAAACTACAAATAAATCGAATATTTATTTGTAGTCAAGATTTATATCAGATTTATATAGATACTGAAACGTAAGGAAATAAGAGAATATATACAATACTTCTTGGCACTTTTCATTCCTGTAGTAGATTTTTCCAAAGATATAATAATAATAATTTTAATGTGGCAAAAGATCTCTCGTAGAAAGCCTTTTAACTAGTTAGCATTCAGGAAAGACGTGCAGGTAGTGGAATGGAGCACCACCTCCTCTCTTGAATACAAACAAAACAATAATGATTAACTGAATTTATAGCTTATTTCGATATATAGCTTTGCCTTTGGAAACGTAGATCTATGTATTTTATACTAACTATTGGGATATGCATTATGAAACATAACCTGGGAATTAAAATAAAATGCTATCAAAATGTAGAAATAAAAGTATTTCATTGAGGTATACATTTAGAAGGAACATGCATGAGTCTTTCATTTTGGTAAGTTCATTATCAAATCACAGAGAGAAGCCGACTCTCTACTCGTTCTGACATAGATACTATATACATATCTATATCATACTAAAATTCTAAATTTGTCTGTTTCCCTGTCCTTTGATGAACATGATAAAGATTACAAATAAAATAATCAAATCCCCATTTAAGAAAAAACAATCAAGTTGAAAAAAGATATGCGGCGGTGGCACTTCAAAGAGTCGTTGCAGCTGCCACTGTTTTCCTTATTTCTTTCTTTCTATTTTATTATCTTAATCATTTCTACAATTTTGAAATTAATTTCCTTCTTCTTAAAGGGAAATTTACTTTGCTTTCTGTTTTTTCCTCCCTTAATCTGTATTTGCTTTGTGAAAACTTTTGGTCTCTAGTTTCTCCCTGTGCTGTCGGATGGCTTCTATAGGTATAACATGGAGTTTGAAATAAGCGTATGAAAGGGATTCTCTGTCCGTTTTTCTTCCCTTCTATTAAGTTAATAAAGGACAATAATTTAAATAAATTAGTATTGTTTTCCTTTGCCGCGATTTTTCCAACTTCAAATGGTTGTGGCCCAAAGGTCTGCTGGTATATCTAGAAATATATATAAACAAGCACCACCGCCATTTTTCTTTAGATATATGCATTTTTTACACAGCATAATTTTGCGTTGTTAGCTAAAATATCGCTAATTTTAATCGTATTGGATTTTCCCACTTCGTTTCCCTTTTTATCAATCTTTTTTCTTCCATTTCATTCATTTACGCTTCTGTGGTTGTGTAGTTAGTAGCTTGCTTACGAACCCCATGGTTCCAGGTTCATTCCGACTGCGCGGTTAACTTGGGCAAGTGTCTTCTATATATATATATATATATATATATATATATATATATATATATATAAAGCAATAAAGATTCAAGTTAATTTAAATGAATTTACTTGAACATGGTACCTAACTTAGATGCACCAAAAAAAACTATACTGTTTTAACAATACAGTAATGTGGGGTGATTATAAGCGAGAAAGAAGCAACAAGAATGGATAGGTTTTTAGTATAATCGTTTCATACAAGGACAGGCTTTATTAAAAGTTGCAAAAATTACAGCATATAAATTATCAAATCATCCCCCAAATATAATTGAATCTTTAGTAAGAAATATTTCATTAAGAATTTCAAAATTATCATCCAATAAGGATATATTTAACTCCCATTCTGAGCATTATAATGCGGCGTTAACTAAGGCTGGATACAACCAAAAGATTACATTCGTTGATAAGGAGAACTCACGTATTCCTAATAAAGAAGTTATCAGTAATCACGTAAGCAGCAATACAGACCAAGCCCGAAATAAAAGTAGAATTAAATTAACGGTAAACGCTAATCTAACGTACAGGCCCAACAATTCAAATAGAAGCATTGACCAGAACATAGGTAACTCGGATAATATCGAAGTAGATAAACCTAATATGCACACAAATAAAAATAAAAATAATGGTAATAAATACAATAACTCCGGTGAGATGAATAGTAATAATTCTACGAACCCTAAATTTAATAAAAAAGATATATTATGGCTGAATATTCCTTTCAACTGTGCGATACAATCGGATATACAGAACAAATTCAAAGTAATTCTGGAAAAAATTTCCCTATCTCTCATAGATATCATAGAATTATTTCTAGGAAAACAGTTAGGATTTCTTATTCAACCCTCCCAAATATGTCCACTTTAATAGCTAAGATTAATAATAACAACATTAAACTAGCCAGGAAAGATAGAAATAAAAATAATAATATCAGCATGAATACCAATAGCAATTATAATAATACTACCAACAATAAAAACAGCAATAGTAACTATCAAAACATAGGTGAAATTAGTAACCACAGAATGATTAATAACATTAACATTAACAGTAATAATAACAATGCCGATATTAATAGAAGTAATAATGTTAATAATAGAAATAATAGAAATAAGGCTAATGGAGAAAATAAGGAGAATGAAAATATCAGTGATATCTATAACAACAATATGCAGTCGGATAAAAAGACTAACAATAATAGTAACATTACCAATAATATAAGAAATCATGGTAGGACTTTAGACCTAAATGATGAAACAGAAGGATCAATAAATAATAGCAATACTTTAGATATCAGCACCAACTATAGAAATATTAATAACAATAAGGACATTATACTCATGATAATCAAAATAATAGGAACCTAAGACATCTACCCAAGAATAATCCAAAACCTGAAGTTGTTCCTCCTGTGTGTAAGTGTAGAATAAAATCAAAATGCCCGGCACCTGGTCTATGCGGGGAAAATAATGTAATCTATAAATGTACCATATCCACGGATAATAACAAATATTTTTACATTGGATGTACAATTAATTTTCTAGCCAGAGTAAGAAATCACATCTCGTCTTTTAAATTACGTCATAAAGCTGGTACCACCACACTTTCAAACAAAATTTGGGAACTCAAAAATAATAATAATAATTATAACCTTAATTGGGAAACAGTTAGGAGAGCAATTCCGTATAAAAATAGTAGGGTTGGTTGCCAACTATGCTCCATGGAGACGTATGAAATTCTAAAGCATAGAAAACAGAAACTTATTGAATAACCATATCGAACTAGGTCAAGTTTGTGTCCACGCTAAATTGAAGACTTTAAAATATTTTAAATGATTAGAATATTCGTAACTAGATAGATAGATAGATATAACTTGATTTTTACTAGTATAGCACTGCTTTAAGTAGATAACTAAGAGTTCTCACACTACAGGTATCTTTTTCCTTATATCTGCATCAGTTTTTTGAGAACAGGGAAATGAATAGTACTTATACGCTGCTTAATTGAGGCTTTATTTAATTTCAAACTCATAATTTTAAATCTTAATTTTAAATCTTAATTGTAATTTTAAATTTTAATTCTTAACTTAATCTAATTTAAGTAGCATAACTTTAATAAAATAAAATGAGTTACTAAAGCCCCATAATTCTATTTCAAAATTAAATAAATAAGGCTACTCCCTCGGTGATAATATGATTATCTTCATTATGATAGACAATTCCCTAACACCTTGTAAATGATCTTCTAAGATTTGACCTGTAGTCCGTCAATGTATGGATAATAACGGCAACTCCTTAAGACAATAAAATGAATAATTAAATAAATAAATTTTAATGACTTTTTGATAAGATTATACTGAGATTTTCCTAATGTATTTTCTTTTGATTTTAGCCTCTGACCCCTAAACCCCTGACCGTGTTATCTCTTTAGATTCTCTTTAAATTCATAGCTGATTTCAACAGCAATAAATTAGCTGTTTTACTGGTCAAAGAATAATATTCTCCTCTAGTTCCTAGATGCCTGTAAATTAAAACCAGACTTGCCGTCTACTAATTCTTCTGTATAACTAGAACCCTCTTTTTTTCTTTTTCTTTTTTCCATTCTTTCCCTATTTCTTTCTCTTTTCACTTTTTTCTTTTTCTTCTTATTCTCTTTTTCCTTTTCTCTTCTCTTTTAGTCCCCCTCCCCCCTTTTTTTGCTCCCTCCTCCTTTATTTTCTCTCTTTTCTTCTCTTCCCTTCCCTTTTCTGTTCTTTGCCTCTCTAGAAAGCCCTTCAGCCTTTAAAAGTTAAATAGCTACAGCCTCTTGTAAATAGCAGTAATGTGATTAATGTGGCAAATACCTAATCATATAACAAGAATTGATACCTACCTCATTGTGTTCAACCATTGATAAATTTATCGCCTGTGAATATGAAATTCCTCTTCATTTCTCTGGAAATTTACATCTACACCATTGGAAATTGTGCATCTATACAAAGGATTAATTCACCCTCTCTGTAATGCTAATAAGCAGGAATTGAGACCCACCTCGTTGTGATTAACAATGGATAAATTTGTCCACTGTGAGTATGTAATCCCTCCTCATATCTCTGGAAATTCATATGTGCACTATGGATTAGGTCACCTTCTCTGTGATGCTATTAAAATTTTTTAAAATTCTGTGATAAGACTGTACATCATCTTTAAAGAACTTTAATGAACTTTGGAAATCTGTTTATGTTACTTAATTATCTACATTACTTCATGAGTATAGCCTCAACCACTAGGATGTCTAGAGAACTCACATGTATTTTAGCTGATGAGTACGGGACACGTTTATATGCTGTAATTTTTGCAACTTTTAATAAAGCCTGTCCTTGTATGAAACGATTGTACTAAAAACCTATCCATTCTTGTTGCTTCTTTCTCGCGTATATATATATATATATATGTTTTATGTATGTATGTTTGTGTGTCTGTGTCTGTCTGTCCGCCCACCATCGCTTGACAACCGATGTTGGTGTGCTTACGTCTCCGTAATTTAGCGGTTCGGCAAAAGTTTGCACATGGTGTCTAAAGTTTCTTAGGCAGCTTATTACACCTTCATTAAGTCATTCCAGTAGTTTATCGGTAATAGTTATCTAGAATATATACTCATCTTTACCCGCTATCAGTTTTTCTCTTCTCTGTCCACAACAACAAGGTTTAAAGGAATTTTATTGCCCCATCTTAAAATCGCTTACCCTTAGTCTCATTCATAAGCACAGACACACAATTTGTTTATTTCTAGTGCCACCGACCCATTATCTACTAGTTTCATTCGTGCTATGGATATTTGGTAAATCCTTTGTTCATCTCCACGCAACAATGTAAGGAACGTAATGGTAATATAACGTGGAGGTTAGCTAAGCTGGTTTTACGTATGTTACACGTTGTGAAACGAATATCGTTTTCGCGGATCTGTTCAGTTTGGCGCATAGATTTTTAAATTAATTTTTTAACTAAACAGTTTGAAACTTCGTATACTGGTGGAATGCCTCACTCAGAACACGATTCACTTTGAACATTTCTCACATAATTTGGTATTTTGGAAGTTACTTCATGTTAAATTTGTCGTATTTCGGTAATTTAAAACGATTAACGACGTTTATTCATTTGAAGAAAGCTACTGCAGTTTGCGTTAGTAATCGAAGCGGAAGAACGTCCGGGTCATCTCTACAAAATATCCCCACTCTGTTCCATTTGTATGTCGTGCCAAGACGATGCCACCTTTATCCTTTCTTCCTTTCTACTCAGCACAGTGCATTCTTTACTCTTTCCCTCTCTTCTACAGTATGATCTGAGAACCAGTGAACAAACTTGTCACTGCCACTACAACTGCCCTATTTTCCGGTGTATAAGCCGCTGTTTGTTTTGATTTAACTTCGTATTTTCATAATGTTATTTTTAATCTAATAAAGACTTTTGTATTGATGAAATGTGTTTGTCGTTGATTATAGAAAAATTAAATTATGACAATAATATTACATGACAAATTTGTAAAATAAGGCATTTTGGAACTACAAACACGTCAACAACAAAAAAAAGCCTGTTACGGTCTCGTAACTCTATAGGTCTTTAACACACCGGTGCGCTTTATGTGTGGATAAAACACCGATTCCGGACAAACGAATAAATACCCGCAACTGATATTTCTTCCTTCTTGATGTTGATTCCTCCATGTTTACTGGTTACTCTGATGCGAGAACCCCACTAAAAAGCGTGTAATATGCAACAGAGGCAATGAATAAAAAATAAAATAGAACAGAGTGGTGAAATTTAATAGAGATGACCCGGAAACTCTCTTCAATTGAATACACGTCGTCGATTGGCTGAAATTACCCAAATACGACAAATTTAACACGAAATAACTTCTAAAATACCAAAATGATTTCATATGGTAAAAACCTGTCCTGATTTTTATGTCTTCAATGAAGTCAACGTAGACTCTGTAATCAGGACAGTCACATCTTTTGACTTTTGCGTGGTACATGTGGAGAATTATTTATCGCTGGGGAGTAGTTAGTTTTGGAGATTTTCATTGATGTCTGCATTTGATTATTTTAAATATTTCGTATGCTTTTTTCATTCTTGGGTCTTGTCACAGTAATGAAATTTTCGGTTGGATAATATTGTAAACCTCTACGTTTTGGGCGTTGTAGTTTGTAATAATAACATATAGAGTATTGGGTGTATCTGATGTGTACTTTCGTAGTTATTGAATAGCAATTGCTTTGACACGTTTTAAGCCGTTGTTTAATAACACTGATGGATTCTAGTTTTCGAGTAATTGTTGTTTTAATCACTTTGAACTTTTAGTACGAGTTTCAACTATTGAAACAATTGTGAAGATTTCTCTTGGTAGATTAAATGTGTTTTGTGTTTGGTATGCCCTAAGATGAATAGCTGGTATTGTTTATAATCTACTGGTTTGTAGTGAATGTAGTTACAGACATCGCACTTATAGGGATCAATGCTTAGAGCTCATACCGCATAATTTGTTTACAGTGGGCCGCTGGCACTCATTGTACGATGACTGAGATAACACAAGCTCGAAGCACCCTCGGCCGGTTTCTGTGACTGGAGAGGAGATAACAACTCCCGTATACATCCATCTCCCAGACTGGATAGGCGACACTGCGAGCTGATTTAGGTATATTTACACCATTTGTCTAGAACGAGAAATTTTCTCCGAGACAAAACACAACTGATGGCCTCTTTACGAGTTCGGACCTGCCACAAGCATATTTAAACTGGTAATAACATTACATCTATACACATCACTGCTTAGCGCTCTCCATCCGTACCCTAATGATCCATTTTCCAAGTATTATATTATTTGGCTGAAATCCATTTGCATAAAATTAACATTTATCGATATAATTATGTTACTAGAAATCTTTTACAATTTACTGATAGACATACCAATACATAATTTACGTACTTTAATACATAAAATATAATGAATTTAGAAGATATAAAAAGTATACTAAACTATAAATTCCTGCTTTAAATATAGTAATTTTACATATGTAATGAATGATGTCACTTGTTGAAGGAATACTATCGTATATATAAGTTCTGTGTTAGCATATTCTTAATGCCATTAATCGGAATTTTTCTCTAAAATAGTTCATGATGTCTAAAGGTGAGCAACGCACGGCTTTATACAAGACTCTTAAATGATTCTTATAAAACAATCCGTATATAGATTTCATATCCACTTGATAATTATTTTGTATATAAAGATGTTTCCTTTGGAGCCTTGTGATATGCGCACTCTTCAAATATAATAAAATTTAATATGGACTCACAATTCACGATACTGAGTACGTTCTACTTGGAAATTTAAAAGAATGACTACTTCTTTCTTTCTTTCTTTCTTTCATTCTTTCTTTCTTTCTTTCTTCATTCTTTCTTTTGTTACTCTAGTTATCTCCCTCTATCTCCTTCTCTCTCACACGCATATATACATATATATATATATATATATAACTATGTGCGCGCGTGGGTTTATAGGTAACCATCCATGTACGTATGTACGTATGTAGCATGTGTGTATGCATGCCTGTGTGTATGCATGTATGTATGTATGTATGTATGGGAGCGTACTTTATGGAAAAATCTTTCGGATGCCCACCTCATTAGCTCTTTTCAGTCAATGTTCATTGATGTATGATATCTGAAGTAAGGAGTAGTTACGTTTCAGCTCACGTGTATAATTGCATAAGAGTTTCGCACGATTCAGCAGACAACTGAATGACAAGCAATAAAAATATCTCTCAAGTAGGTTACATTTATAGCCTAGGATTGCCTGCTTTCGTGCAGTTTCGAATTCAACCACTCACATTGCTCACCACGAGCATGATACGAATTCACACAAACACACACACACACATACACACACACACATATATTTATGTATATATATATATATATATATATATATATATTATATATATATATATATATATATATATATATTATATATATATATATATAAGCATATATATTTATATAAATGCATATATATACATACATATATACATATATATGTATAAGTATATATATCTCTACACATACACGTATCCAAATACTTACATACACACACACAGACGCCCACATACGCACACCTAAACACATATGCACAAATATACATCGTTACATAAATGCATCATTATATATATATATATATATATATATATATATATATATATATATATATATATATTTAATTACTCTACATCTCAGAGTGTGCTTCTCCCCCGGATTTATGTATTTCTATAAACGATATATATATATATATATATATATATACGTATATATATGTACCATAATCTATCAAATATCATGATAGATAAATGTCAAACTGTGCGGTTGTCGTTTATTTCTATTATCAGAATTTTTATCAGCAAACAACCATGACCCTGTCAATATTTTCAATTTCTGCGACTGATTTACATTTGAATGTTATGCTGTCAGGTTACATCTTGGTTACTAACCACTCCAGTGATTTTTATGCGTTTATCTTCTCTTTACACTGCGCTCTTCTCTTTTATTTTCCCTTTGTGATGCAGTTGTGTTTGCTGGTGCCTACCTCAGAAAAAACTGTGTGTTTACTTGATTTTAGATTTTCAAAATCTTTTTGTACTCCCATTGTTTTATTTCGTTATTTTTTGTTGATTTTTTTCTTGTTGTGCCATTTACGTATTGTTAGGATAGGATTGAATTTATGTACTGTTATAATATCTTGTGTTGTTCAATGTGAGCTAAATTTTCTTTCTATAGTTTCATTGATGCTCTGCGGGTATCGATTCACTTCCGATACTTATTTACTCTCGGTCTATTCACACCAGTGTTCACTGAACCTTAAATATATTCTAAGTGTCACTGTTCTGGTTTAGGTTGTGCTGGTGACACTATAATGCACTTCCCTTAATATTTTGTGCCACATTATATTTATGTCTTTACAATTTATACGTGGGTTGCTTGTCCACACACTTCTATAGTCGTCATTGCATTATTCTTTTTAAATAATTTTTGCAGAGTACATGATAACACTATAAAGGGTCTGCTTCTTCTCTCTGTTACATTGCGTCTTAGTTCTTCTTTTATCGTGTTTTCGTAAAACTGTAACAGCTGGTCACTAAGTGAAGAATCGATAAATATAAAACCCCGGAAGGTGTTGATATAACTTGAACGATTCCAATTCTAGCTATAGCTCTTCTCTATTTAAGAATTTCATGTTCATTGGATACAGTCTAATTATTATTATCGCTGTAATCAACAAGGCGGCGAGCTGTTAGAATCGTTAAATGTGAAATGCCCTAGACACCGATATAATCGATTTACGCGCTGCGACGAATTTGCTGGTTTTGTATCAAGGATTTGAAACCATTATTATTAAAGTAGATTTAATGACTATCATCAGTTTTCAACACAGCTCCAACACAGAAACACACTGACATGATTGACAGTAGAAATGTTATTTTGCATTACCTAATATAATCATTTGCAGCATTTGGAATCATAGAGAAACGTGTTTAAAATGTGTGTGATGAGATAAGAAATTCTGATGTAAACCAGCATTTCTTGTACCTCGCCAACAATATAACAGTGTCAGGTTAAACATATAAACTTAGATAAACTTAGATATGTTTCGACCAGAGATTGGTCCAGGCCATGTCTAACTTAATAGCACCACCTGATAGGATTATTCGAATCCTGTTTAAGTCAAGTTTTGTTCAAGTAGTGAGTTCTTGTTGGGTGAGTTGTATCCAGTTTTGTTCAAGTAGTGAGTTCTTGTTGGGTGAGTTGGATCCAATTATGGGTGGCTTATCTGGTATTCTTTGAAGGAATCTATCCAGACTCTGTTTAAAGTTGACGGGATCCTTTTCCTCTTTGATCTCCCTCGGGACAATGTTAAATAGGGCGGGGCCTGTTGAGGAAAAGAAATTATGTTGCAGTGTACATGTATGTTGTGATCTTGAATTTGGCAGGGGAAATATAGCCCGTGGTCCAAGTCTTGGATGAACCTTGAAGCTAATGTTTAGGTCGTTTGGGCAAAGTTGGCGGTATATTTTCCACATCGTACAAATGATGTACCGCTCACGGCGACGCTGGAGGGAGTAAGCCATGCCTTAAATTTGTTAAATAATCGAGAGCAGCCATGCCTTAAATTTGTTTAGTGAGAGCCCTCTGGGGTGACTCAATTCTGGAGATGTTTTGTCTTGTGTGAGGAGACCACAGTGGGCAGCAGTATTCAAGGTGTGGCCGTACAAAGGAGGAAAAAAGTGGTATGATGACACCTTGTTCTCTGGACCGGAAAGTTCTTAACTGTTAAAGCAGCAAAACAAATTCAGTAATGGAATATCATATATCAATTAAATCAAATAACGAACTAAATCACAAAACGAAACAAAAACAGTATATTTGTGTTTATAATAGTAAAACAATTGATTTAAAACAATGTTTCCCTGAGGTATTTCGTTTGGCCATATCACTGTTATTCATAATCAACGAATTTCTCTATATTCCGCCCTTCTCCTCTCTCTGTCCTTCCCACTTCCTCCCTCTTCCTCTCACCTTCTCTCTCCCTCCCTAAGGATCACTCGCAGTTTCTTTTTTTTCTCTAAGCTGAACGCGTTCTATTTATGGGAGTCATTTTACTCCTTTGACACAGTGACTTCCTAATTTATCAATTTCCAAGAAATGAAATTATCACAGAAATGGAAGTGCTGCTAAAATTAACGAGGGCTACACCTAATCACATATACTGACACTTTCATTCTAGGATTATATAATTGCCACTGCCAGGTCCCCTATCCAACTCATATTTGACCATACTGCGAGTGTGTTTGTGAATTCCCCGGGGACTTTATGGTGTTTGCACAGTGACCTGGCTTTAACTAATGTTAAAAAATTGGTAATTCGACTGTTTTAGTTTGTATTTCATTAGAAGATCTTGACTCTATAATTAGAATAGGATATTTGATTAGACTCTTTCCAATGTGTTATTCTCTACTGTTCTGCACTTTCCACTCGATATTAATTAATAGTTAATGAAGTTATTTAAGTTAATTCAGCTAATATATGTAAAGTGACTACCACGATGATTTTAGTAAGTTGAAACGACACTCATATTATGGATCAGTAAACATTGTTCAAGAATGCCTACGCAAACACACCGACAAAAGACAAAAAAGTGTTTTATAAATTCAGTTGATGAACCAGAGTCGCAATTAATTAATTTTATAAACAAGCGTAAGTTTAGGTGATTCTACCCGCTTCCTAGTACCGAAAATAATACAGTTTAACCACAATGCATTATATCTGAGAGAGGTTAAATATATTAATAAGGACAGATTTAACTTTAGATGCCGTGGAAAAATTTGAACATTTGGTCTCGTTTGTTCTTTTAGGTTTATAAATAATAAATTGATGAAGCTTTTAGTTGGACAGAACAGAATTATAAATCACTTCACAGAGAGAAATGCCCGATGCCTGGAATTCCTTTAAAGTTAGAACTGTCACATGTATCACTGTATCACTTCTTTTCAATTCATTATGATAATTGTCTAGTGGACATTCACTGAGAAATATTCTGTTGTCACAGTTTCGGGATTGGAATCTGCGAATACTCGGAGGGTATTTTGTCCATTTGAGATGTGCCTTCTGTAATAGAATTAAAAACCGAAATGTATCTCATTTTTATCCATTGAAACTACTCATTTTATGTACATAATAAATGGAATATTTCTGAAAGCAATCGATTAAAAATATACGCAATATATGCTGAATATTTCATGGCAACACATATTAATGGAGATTAATATACAGGTGGAAGAAAATAAAAGGAAGGCACTAAGGTTTAAAATAATATTTACAGTCGCCCCAGGGCTAATATAAAAATAAATAAATCTCGCAAAACAAAAGTATTATCACTAGAAAACCTTAAAGTACATTTTACTGCTCTGAAAGAGTAAGTATAGATTTAAAATGCTTCATTTTTCTATTATTCTATAATCTAATGTTTTATGTATTATGCTGAATATGAATAATAAATGTTTATCATTACCTCACTATTTACAATTTGTTATGCAAAAGTTGTCAGCACATACGAAGCAGTTTTAAAATAATGTAAAAATATGAATGCTCATATTTCAGTTTTGTCTCTGCCTAAGTTTATAAATTTGAAAGTTGACTGCCAGTGCATTTGCAGACACACACACACACTCATACGCACACACACATATACGCACACAGACGCACACACACATGATCACACATATTTATATTTATATGGTTGTCAGAGCTAACAGCTAACAGAGGACCGAACTTGATTCCTTGTTGTAAATTCTATGTCTGCTAACGGAAATATAAGCATCTCCGGCGTATTAAATTTGAACTCTTTAGCTGATAGAATTGTTTGTAGCATGGGCACAAAGTCAGCCATTTTTCGAGGAATGAGGCTTAGTGAATTATAGTTTCCCGATCAGTTGCTTTGTTGATGATTACATTTATATAAAAAAATATAAAAATATTATTTAATTTGTTTCATTCATGGAATCAAGGCTATCTTTGGGATACCCTTTAATAGGTTCAGTAAAGGAAATCTAACATATATACTTTCTGTATGAGCCTTTTGTAATTTATCCTTGGCCCAGTGTAATGAAAGGCTAATTGGATTTGGCATAAAGAAATGAAAGAATAAATCGCAATCCATTGTAGCTAGTGTCTCGGGAGGTATTCTACAAATGTACCAAAATTAGTGAAGTCAACGTAATGAACAATATTTTATTCCAAACAAATTTTGGTCAATACATATCGACAATAATTACTTCAAAAACAAAAGGATTTGAAATTTATAAAGTGCAAGTACTTACGTAGAATAAGTAAGTAAATACACAACAAAACACAATAACTGAAAAAAAAATATTAAAAAATGCATATGCATGTAAAATATTCCTTATTCTTGCTGTTATACCGCCCATGATGATATATGATTTTTGTTTGTAACGTTATATTACAACACCAAATACAGTCGCATAACAGGAAGCTATGTAACTAGAGTTGGTTATCGTATTGTAACCATTCAGATAATCCCAATCCAATACACCAAAGCAGAATCAATAACCAGAGTAACGCTCTTACAGTTCGACCTCAACTGTTTCCTGGCTCATCTGTTTAGGAGACTCCGCCGGTCCACTGGCTGCCATGTGCTGGGGTGACAGTTCACTCCACAACACTTTCCTATACGCGCGGGAAATACTATTGACTAGGTCCGGATAAAGCACACCATATACTTACCCAGCGGATGTTGGTCGTACATTTGCCTCGTGATCACAAATACACCAACAAACGTTTGTCAGTTCTTTGATGTAGGTAGATATACTCACGTTTAGGAGAAACTATTCCTTGTAATATATTTGTCTTGGTTTTCTAATAAAAAAATCTCCAATATTTAAGCCACAAATTTGTCTTAATTTTTATCTCATCGAAATAGCCATCAAGTTTCACTACTACTTCTTCTTCTTCTTCTTCTTCTTCTTCTTCTTCTTCTTCTTCTTCTTCTTCTGCTTCTTCTTCTTCTTCTTCTTTTCCTCCTTTTTTCCTCCTCCTTCTTTTCCTTCTCCCCTCCCCTCCTTCTTCTTATTCTCCTTCTTCCTCCCCTTTTCATCCTCTACTCCCCTTCTTACTCTTCTTCCTAGTTTTAGTAAATATCTTCAGAATGTGAAAAATAAATTGATACAATGGTAATGGTAATAGTTAAAATTTGTTATTCTAACATTATATTATGTTCTTAAGTTGATTATTCCGCTAGGGAGTGGGTGTCATTGTAGTAGATTGGTTAGTTTATGGTTTCACTGGGAAATCAAAGCGGGGTGCATATTATTTTGGTGTGAAATTCCGAGTTTCACTAATCACATTTTTCTGTACACTCGGGTATTAAATTGGTTTTAATCAACCGTGAGTTTTAGTCACCAGCAGTGTAAATGAAGCGGGGATACCTCTAAGTTAAAGTGAAAAGGGAGCTAACTCAAATCGGATTATGGGAGGATGGTTTAAAATTATAATATGGCTAAAGTTTAGGAAGTTCATAATTATAAAAGGGGACCTATGAAGGTGTAAAATAAATTATTAAGGAATATGGAGGGTGATTGGTGTTGTGGTCACAGTTTATGCATAATAGTTTAAGGTGGTTCCTAGCTAATTAGACTTATATATGCTAGTGTGGGATTTGTAGAGGGTCATACTATCTTACCGATACTTTGTATATATGTATAGCTACGTATTAAGTATATTATTAAACTTACAAAAGTGTTCAACAAATTCATTCACATTTACGTAAACGGAGGATGTTAGATGTTAATATAGACGATATTTTTTTTAATATTATTCATGTAGCTACACAAATGTTTCATACAGAAAGACAAGGAATTTTCCCTGTAAGTTTGGAATAATATTTCCTCATATTATTATTATAGTTATTTTTATTATAATTATTATCATTGTTATTTTTATTATAATTATTATTATTATTATTGTTATTATTATTATTATTGTTATTATATTATTATTATTATTATTATTATTATTATTATTATTATTATTGTAATTATTATATATGTGTGTGTGTTGTTTGATCCTTCTCATGCCATGCCTGGTTCATAGGGCCTGTGTCCCGGTTTCCTTGGCGGCGCATAGGCTCCCCACCTGGACAAGACGCCAGTCCATCGCAGGTGAGTTACAAGATGCAGGAGGAAAGAGTGAGAGAAAGTTGTGGCGAAAGAGTCAGCAGAAGTTCGCCATTACCTTCTAACGGAGCCGCGTGGAGCTTAGGTGTTTCGCTCATAAAAACATCGCTCGGTCTCAGATTTGATCCCGCACTCCCTCGACCGCGCGTCCGTTGCTCTAACCACACACACGCACACACACACACACACACACACACACATATATATATATGCATGTAAAATACGTATAAATTGAATCTGCTTTGTTGTTTGTGGAAACAGTTATTGTCCATAAAGAATGATTACAATAGAATTATTAAAAATTTGTTTTGAAAGGTTTCGATTAACTCATCGAAATTAAATGTCTTTTCATATTTCAATCATAAGCGGAAACGTGGCCATTGAGATGCATAGGAGACTTATTCAATTTGAATGCTTTCAATTGGCTCATTTGAAATAACAATTATTTATACGGACATGAAGCAGCATTATATGTAATATTTTGGCAGAGAGAAACATCTCACAGACTCTTTTATGTTAAAAATGTAGGACGTGTCTCAGAACGCCGATAAATCGTCAGGAACGGTGTTTGGAACTTATTTTCTCTCCTCAGTGGCGAATAACACGGATGTTATGTGCTAAAATGTTTGTTCATTATAGAAATCGGTAAGTGAAAGAGTGAGGTATGCAAACATTTGCCAAGCAACTTCTAAATTGATATAATCATCTAAAATTACCTTAGAAGTTTGTTTTAAAACCCAAAATGAAGTAAGGTAACTAATGACAATATTTTGTTTCATAAACTGAATATAAATCACTATATCGCAAAATGTTGCAAATATTATTCGTATATCCTGTGTAGATTCTAAATAAATATCATTTAATATTTTTTGTACCAGCCAAAAAAAGAGAATGAAAAAGAAGGATCACCATAAAAAGTAGATTTCGTTGCTGCTATTGACGAGAGTGTCGTGTCTCTTGTAATATGATGTTATGTGGAAGCACTCCGTCGGTTACGACGATGAGGGTTCCGGTTGATCCGAATCAACGGAACAGCCTGCTCGTCAAATTAACGTGTAAGTGGCTGAGCACTCCACAGACACGTGTACCCTTAACGTAGTTATCGGGGATATTCAGCGTGACACAGAGAGTGACAAAGCCGGCCCTTTGAAATACAGGTACAACAGAAACAGGAAGTAAGAGTGAGAGAAAGTTGTGGTGAAAGAGTACAGCAGGGATCACCACCATCCCCTGCCAGAGCCTCGTGGAGCTTTTAGGTGTTTTCGCTCAATAAACACTCACAACGCCCGGTCTGAGAATCGAAACCGCGAACCTATGACCGCGAGTCCGCTGCACTAACCACTGGGCCATTGCGCCTCCACAATATGATGTTATACTCATTCAGTGAAAGTAACAATAACCATTCTGAGTAAAAAATATACACTTGTTTATTGCTTCGTTTTTATTCGTCCGCTTCTGATTTGTTTCCCTCTTGCTTTCAACATATCCATGGAGGTCTCCCCTGCTCTCGTTGGCTGCAGGCTTTTCACACTTTTTCCGTAACATCTATTTAACATAGTCTGTTGTTCTATTTCTATACTTCAAAAGTGACGATAAGTTGCTTGTAAGGAAAGTGAGATCTGTCAGCGAAACAGGAATTATAGTTTTTTTTTATGAAATGTTGTTAGTATTATGAATAAAGAACAATTCAATTTTCTAAAAATTTTTTATGCATATACGTATATACTTATATATGCATGTATATATATATCCAAGCATATATGTGTGCGCACACATATGTATATATGCACGCATAAACATACACTCACCTATACATATATGCATCCATAAAGGTACGCACATACATATACACGTTCACACATATATGTTTAACTTTTTTCGATGTTCTAATTTTAACCTGTATTCTATCACTATCACAATTGGTGTAAACAGAACAACAGCAGGTGAAATGTGGTGGGGAAATCCTAAAACCGCACAGATACACTCCACACACAAACATATCATGTATATGTATATCACAGGCATCCACACAGTTTCCGTTTATAAAAAGCACTGGTCGGATTGAGATGTAATACAAGATACTTGTCCAAGTTACCGCTTAGTTATACGAAAATAAAATCTCCGTGTTTGCGATGAGAATTTATAAAACATACAATTATACTTACAAGCATACATAAATATACTCAAACGTACAGCTACCATTCACCATATTTGTTTTTTTTAGCAGGCATTTTCTCTGTTTCGTCTATTTCGGTTCTTGCCGGATCTATCAAATATCGAAGATTGAGCTGTCAATAAATAGATAATAATCTTCTCTTTTGGTGCCTTATAATTTAAAACACTCACCGGTAAAATTTTCACTTCTTTTTCTTTATTTTTTAAAAGTTTTCGTTGCGTCTTGCAACGTTTTCAATAGTTTTGACTCTGTCCGTTATTCACACTGTTTTCCTTTTTGTTTGTTTATGCGCATGTGTGTAGATTACTATGTGTGCGACTATACATGCGTGCATTTATGTATGTATGTATGTATGTATGCATGTGTGTGTATGCATGCATATGTGTGTGTACATATGTATCTATTTATATGTGTACATTTGTATGTATGCTGCCTATTCATGCGTTTGCGCGTTTTTATGTATGTGCGTGTGTGTTAGTGTTTGTATATATGCGTGTGCACCTTCTATGCATCTTATGCTATAAACTAGACATGTAGTTTACAGCAAAAGATGCATAGAAGGTGCTTTTAAAGACATGAATATGACATAAATAGGGGAGACATGTAGGAGCATTGCTGAATGACTAAATGAGAATTTGAGACAATATGACGACAAAAAACAGTCCTCCATACTCTAATAACATACCAAAGACCAACAGGCATACTACCTGGGTCTACATGACATTCGCATCTTATCCAAGCACCCAAAGGACCCAACACTCAGACTAATACATGATCACGTGCTCATAAATGAAACTTCCCCAATACTAAATAGAAAATATACATGGTAAATATCATACCCCCATACACACAGTTTACACTGGTAGAGTACAATAGTTAATGGGCTGTTATGTAGATAGATGTATGTGTGTGTAGGTGCATGTATATATGTATATACACATATATACATATATATATACATATATATATATATATATATGCATATATATATATATATATATATATATATATATATATATATATATATATATAAATATATATACAGAGTGCGTAAGGTATTTGAGGACATAAGATGTTTGTGTCATTGCTGCATCTTTACTACCTCTGTATAATCTTGTTTTCAGAAAATGATAATTGTAGACCTTCAGCTTACTCAAGAAATGAAGAGGCATGCTGTCATTGTGATTATAAAGGCTGAGCATAGCGATTTAGGAATATCTCAAATTTTATAAGTTTACAGATCTTTCATCTACTAAGTTTGTAAAGAGCTAGAGACTGAAGCTGAAAATGTATCGACAGTATCAAAGCATAAAAAGCATTCTAAACACTCCGAAATCATCAGAACGCAGGAAGTTATCCAGCAAGTTCAAGTGACCATTGATTACATTCCTGAAAATCCATAAGGTCAATTGCAAAAGATCTGCATATGTCAGAAGGAAGAGTCAGAAATGTTGTCCACGAAGACATCAGATATAAGTCTTAAATGATGAGGGAAGGTCAATTTGTTAGAAAAAGCAAATGAAAATCATTACACCAGATCTAAAAGGATCTGAAACAAAGAGCAGAAGATTTGATTTAGTTTTCCTCAAACGAGAAAAACTTCGACCAAGTTCAAATTTTTAACAGAAGAAATGATAGATGGTTATGTGCAAATCCTTCTGCAACTGTCATAGTTTTAGGGGTTGCTAGCAAGGAAGGACATGTGATGTCATCTTACTTCTTTCCATAAGGCCTTAGAGTTAAATCTGTCGCCTAAATCGAAGTGTTGTAAAAGCCCTGGATATGGAATGCCATATATGTTTCAGTAAAACTTTGCACTATGACACATAGTTGTAGTAACACAGGAATGGATGGCTGAAAATTTTCATGATCACATAACCCCTATCCCCATCTCAATCCACTGGACTACTACACGTGTAGCGTTACTTAGTGAGAGAAGTCAATAAACACATCCATAACACCCTGTATGTATACACACACACGCACGCACACATACCCAGACAAAGAAACACCCACACATATATATAAGGAGAGAGAGAGATGAGTAACATATTCTCCGTATAGAATACACTTCGTAGGGCTCAAGAGATTTAAAATTGAAAGTATCGGTCGTTTCCCCAATGTAAACATACTCTCCAACCCTTATGTGAAGGGTGCGTTTATATACAAGATTTGTACTCATACAGAGGTCCATCAATGGGCATCATGATTTTACTCTGCATTTATTATATTTAGTTGTGTGTATGGTAGTTCTGACTTCATTCTCTGACGTCGTTACCTTTTTTGCTATATAACTAGTATTACGACTATGACTATTTAGCCGTGTCTGGTGTATATCGCTGCGGTGTACATCTCCTTTCTTAGTATATTGATGTATACATTTGCTAGTTTCAGTAGGTGGGTTATTGAGCAGTTGTTTCACCTTACCATAATTAAGGCGATCCATAAGCTGCTCTAAATTAATAGAATCAGCGTAAGATACCTTCACGGTGTGTCTGTATTAAAATAGCACGGTATCAATTTGATTTTGGGAAATATTTGTCTAAAGCGGCGAACATTTCCCGAGCGATCTCCATTGAAACATTGCAACCGAAAATTGGGTTGTACTATATTTGTTGTCTGGCCTATTTTGCTGGTCTCTTGTACAGGTTTCAAACAATGTATTGTGTTATGAGCAGTAGACATTTTGTAATTTGTGTATCTACGAGTTTTAGTTTGTTGTTTATGCATATATGTGTGTGTGTGTGTGTGCATGTATGTATATATGTATATGTATAAGTATATATATATATATATATAATATATATATATATATGTATATATATATATATATATATATGTATATATATATATACATATATATACTTACATACATACATATATATATATATATATATATATATATACTTACATACATACATATATATATATATATATATATATAATATATATATATATATACGGGCGTGTATGATTGTGTATAGAAAAATATATTACTCAAAGAAATTCCAGCTTTGTCTAATTTTCACGTTTTATTTACTATCTTATAATAATTTAAAATTAAATAACTAGCACGTTCCTACATTAAACAATGCAATCTTCAGGTTCATGCATTAGTGGAGACAGTATTTTTATTTTTTACAATTTACAACTGTGGTGAGAGGGTTAAACCGTGTGCCTTAAATACATTTGTATAGGCTCCAGAATATTAACTTTTGCAAACTGTATTCTGACCAATCAGTGAATTGCTTTACTAAAATATGTAAGTAGATTGTTGTTTGGTCTAGGCGTCACAGTGTGTAGAACGTGTCAAGTGAGTTGTATTTTGCCCTTTGTCAAATCGGTAATTGTTGTGCTACTTTTGGAAATTTTGTAAACAACATTTCCCATGGATTTTTGCATTTTAATTACATCATCACCATTATCATCTCTTTTAATATTTTTGTCGTTGTTGTTGTTGATGTGTTGATGGTGGTCGTGGTGGTAGGAGTAGCTATGGTAATATAAATTTACACCCACTAAATATTGTTACTGACGCTTCTGTTGACTTAATATTTCCTGCAATCCCCATCATGTGCACATTTAGTATTCAGGTATTGATGTGTGTCCGTGTGCTTGTGGTGTATATCTGTGAGCTGGCAGAAACGTTAGCACGCCGGGCGAAATGCTTAGCGGTATTTCGTCTGCGTTACGTTGTGAGTTCAAATTCCGCCGAGGTCGACTTTGCCTTTCATCCTTTCGGGGTCGATAGATTAAGTACCAGTTACGCACTGGGGTCGATGTAATCGACTTAATACCTATGTCTGTCCTTGTTTGTCCCCTCTCTGTTTGGCCCCTTGTGTGTAATAAAGAAATAGGTATATATCTGTGGTAATGGTGGTGTCCTTCTTAATTACTATTATATCTAGGAATGGTAATTTGGTACTATCCATCTCCTTTGTAAATTGGACAGATGGGTGTAGGTTACTCAGGCAGATATGAATTCTTCCAGAGTATTTAGAAATTCTGTCCAGATTACGAAATAATCGTCAACGTGTCTCTTCCATGCCTTTTCAATATACTTTCTAAAATTTAGTGCTATAGTTTTCCACTACTTTTTAGTAGAGTTGTTCGAAATATTCCATTAGGGCGTTCGCGTAAACAGGAACAAAAATCGTTCTTATCGCCGTACCTTTAATATAGATATATAAATGCATATATGGGTATATGTATATGAGCGTCTATGGAGAAAGGATGAGGCATGGGCAATGGAATCATCTCTGTACTGTTTCACATATCAGGCAGAAGCCCATTCATTCCATCAAAGACAGACATAGGAATTCGAATGAAATTTAAAGAAATCTTCCTTAGTTTCGTACTGCATAGCATATCTGAATTTTTCCCTTCTATTAACCTCATGACAACACTTTTGTTTATAAAACAAGTAGCTTGCATTGAAATCTCGGCTGCGATCCGCAATTACCGCATGACAATGTTTCGGCGTATATTTACATCAACTGCGTTAACCAGATTACGGCGATGATACATCCGGTTACCTGTGTGAAGCGACGGTAATCTCGCCTGTTGAGGTTAAGCACCTAGTGCGAGATAACGTTCGGTGTATATTTACGTCAACCTCTTTAGTGCAAGTACTGTTTATTTATGAAGGCTATATCCTTTTTGCAGGACGCTCATGCCATATTATTCCTGATTAAGCTCACTGAACAGCACAAGTCAGATCAACTTCAGGTATTTATAATCACGAGAATTCAAAACTTGACTTTAGTGTGTTACAGTTCAAAACAGAGTACCCCACACAGTGGCATATCACATTGTGAACATTGGTATCTACTTCCTAAAGTTTTCCTTTTACTTTACATACTGATCATCACTTTCATGAGCCTGAAATATCGTACACGATCCAGGAATCTAAATATATTTCCCAATGCAATAAACACATTTATCTTATTCTTCGTGTCATTAAATTCATTTTCTAAATTATTTGCATAACCCACATGCATCATAATGAATCAATGTGATAAAAATCGATGATTAACTAATTGAAAACAGCTTCATTTTGATAGATCAGATCTCTAGTAACCTACATTTTAAAAGTGGATGTCGGAACTTTTACATGGGATTGGGGTGGAATTGATATTCTTAACAATATCAATATCGAGATTTATCGCATAAATCATTCCTGTATACAGGAGGTTGAGAAGCTTTGTAGGCGATTTCCCAAAGGGCAACACAAATCCAGTTCGTAACACATATATATTTACATATATGAATGCTTTCACAGTAAGCCTGTATTTTAAGATTTCGCTTAGGCATGTCAATATTAGTTGACTCCTTTTACAAATCTAGACATGCTTCACAGTAAGCGTTAGTTTATTGCGGTACATAAGGAATTAACTTAATGACAATGGGGTAGATATTATAATTAACTTCATTAGCGTACAACTGTTCCTTCTATTAAGAGGCTTCGAGGAAATGTTAAGGTGATGCACAAGCGCTTGGATTTGCGTGGAGTGTAGGTTATCGCTGTGAATCCTAGCCACATGTCATTTCATTTCATATGTATGGATGTATATATATGTATATGAGTATGCTTTTGTATACATATGTATAAACAAATGCTGTATTAGTATATTGACGGAACACACACAGGCACACACACACATATATATGTATACATGAATTTATGCATGTATGTATATAAGCACGCACTGCCATACAAACATTGATAAATATATACATACATACATATATATATGTATATATATATATATACAAAATGTATGTATGTATATATATATATTATATATATATATATATATACATACAAAATGTATGTATATACATATATGTAAGATATATGTATATATATATATATATATACATAAAATGTATATATATATATATATATATATAAAATGTGTATGTATATATATATATATATATATAATATATATATATATATATATATATATATACATATATATAATGTAATTATCAATAATAATATAGGGTGAAATTAATTAATTTGGAATAATCATTAATTTCACCAAGTAGGTTTCGGCATGTAAAAGCCCCATTCAAGGAAGGTTTAAGTAATACTAAGTAATTAAGGGTTTAGCAACGATTTGCCTCACCACACACCGAATTTAGAAATAGCAGTCAAAGTGTTATGACTATTTTTTCTACTTCACCGTGATCACCGTGACCGACCAGGATATCAGATATATATATACATATATGTATATATATAATTAAATAAATAAATGCACGTTTATGATAGTATTTTATATTTGTTTATATGACATCTTTGAGAAGCTATAACCTACCCTTTCCTTTTTCTTTCACAGGAGAAAGATGTTCGTATCATTCTCGGAAACTTCTCACCCCAGATGGCTCCAAACGTCTTCTGTAATGTAAGTGATTCTTATGATTTAAATAGAGCTAATATTTAGTTTTCTTTATCAAAACGATTATGCTACAAAAAATAAAATTACTTCTATGTAATGATACGTTTTAATTATTGTCAGACAAACATCGTCTTATTTCATCATGCTTTCGTTATATTTTTTTTTTATTTCTTTATTACACTAAAATTGTAGATATAATTTAGTGACAGAATCTCTAAGCGGTGGCATGTTCTGCTAGATTGTTTTCCGCTGGGTCATATATATTTTTAAAAAAGAATCTTCATTGTCAGATGAGATAATAAAAAAAAACAACGGTCAAGTCTGGAGTGTCTTCAGTGAAAGGACTTTTCAATGAAGCGTATTAAGTGTATCCGCACCGATGAAAATAACAAGCGAACGCATATAGTTCTTTACAGTTATAACGCGGTACACAAACCTGAAAAATGCGTAAATTTGGACTTACATTAGCTACGGCTAAACATAAAAATATAAAAACGAAAAAGAAACAAATAAATGCAAATCTCTAAAGTAAATATTTAAATGAGCAGCCATTTTGCAATAGAACAATCATTTGAAATCACAAGCTGAACTTATATGTATATATGCATACATTCCTCTGACACGAACATATTCATATGCACATATATATTCACATTCATTCATGCATAATATATAATGGTATAGAGATATATATTCATGCGTTTAAATGTGTATGCATACGCTGTATATGTATATATATATATGTGTGTGTGTGTGTGTTTTTGGGTTTATACCTTGTAGTATGCTAAACCTGTACTTAGCCATTTCTTCCTAATACATTTAAGCTACAGCCACTAACAACATTCTCTAGTAAATCCGAACGAACGAAACATTGTTTTATATATATACATCAGCAAATACTTTCAGTTTAATTCACAATGTACATAAATATAAAGCAAAGATAGAATAATTTATTTGTTACGTTCTTTTGTGTCGGAAACGGCATTTTAACTATAACATTTCAAATGCACGCTTTTTAAATGAGAAATATTCATGACTTGCAGAGAAACTCGGCCTTGCTCGGGATTAAAATGGCAGCTTTTTTATTGTTTTAATTGTCTCAGTCAAGTGACTGCAGCTATGCTGCAGTACCGCCCTTGGTCGAACAAATCGACCACAGGATTTATTCTTTGTAAGTCCAGCACTTATTCTATCAGTGTCTTAAGCCGAACGGCTAAGTTATGGGAACCTAACCATTGGCTGTCAAGCAATGTTGGGGTACAAGCACAGACACACACACTTACTGACACATACATATATACGCGACAGTCTTCTTTCAGCTGGTGTGTACGAAATCCTGTCACAAGGCATTGGTCGGCGTGAGGTTATAATATATATATATATATATATATATATATATATATATCGTTGCTCACACGCGACCATCATCCCTCTTTCTTTTCTACATTTGAGCATCTTTCTTTTCTTGCACGACGTCCTGAGGACTGGATGTCTTCTATATCTCTCTTCTATCCTTAAACTTTTCAAAGAGAATATTTCTCTCGCCGTTCACTATTTTCACGACCCTCCATGTTTGTTTTCGTTCGGTTTCCTTATATGTCGCCATTGTCCTGCTTTCGTTCCCACCTTTCACGATCTGCAAATCCAAATTATTATTTTGGAGATTATGAGGGAAACCGTGTTCGAAGACTCATATTGTCGTTCAATGCTCGAAATAAGGAGTAGATAGATAGCCGGCGACTGCTGACGGGTGTTTTTGTGTAACTTGTTTTGTTTTCCATTCTTTTCTTCTCGTTGTCTGCGTATTCATATTTATACGCACACATATATATCTGTATACATCTACATACACATATATACACACATATATATATATATACATACATATATAGCTGTCTATATATCGACCACAGGATTTATTCTTTGTAAGTCCAGCACTTATTCTATCAGTGTCTTAAGTAGATGTATATAGATATATATATATGGTATACAAAGGAATAAATATAAACACACACACGTACATACACACGCTCGTGTGTTGAAGCATATTCTGTCGTGTATGGGGAGATTCATCCTCTTTCAATGCCTTATAATCTAACACACTCACCGGTAAAATTTCCACTTATTTCTCTTTTATATCTCTATAATTTTCGTTGCGTCGTTCAACCTTTTCAATAGTTTTAATTCTGGAGTCTATTTCAGTTGTCCCCAGGTACTGGAATATTTTCTTGATAATATTTGGAAGATTTTTGGAAAGCGTTCTTTGAGAAATACTGATGTTGTTTCAAGATAAATGAAATAATTATACATCAGAAATAAGCAAATAGATTCAGTGGGAAAAAAGCCACACGTAAATAATATCTACATCTAATATCAAGCCGTCCGCTTTATACATTAGTTCCAGTTGCTAGTCTTCGGACTGCAAGGCATTGAACCTACTTTTGGTCTTATATAGTCTATGGTGAGGAAAGAACTTCTAAGTCATCATCAGTATGATTCCTCTTGAAGAATAATAATTCTGTAATCTATAAACTATGAAGTGACTCTTTAGATTAATGTAAAATTGATTTTACTATAACTGGATATAAAACATTAATATATACATACATATATAGATACATATATATAAATTTTACATATAGAGGTGAAATCTTTAAACCATTCTCCATCTCTACATATTTGTCTCCCCCCTCTCTCTCTCTCTCTCTCTCTGTATGTATATATATATAATATATATATATATATATATATATATATATATATATATATATATATATATATATATATTTGTGTGTGTGTGTATGTGTGCGTGTGTGTGTGTATGTGTGAATTCCGTTAATATATCACCTTATTATTTTTTGTTTGCGCAAGCAGTTAGAAGTATACAAATATCTATCTTATTTATCGTAAGTTGCATGTTAGTTCTTTCATTTGATGTTATTAATTTGCTCCAGCAAATTATTCTGAGTATTTTAAAAATAATTGATATCAATATGTTCTTACACGCCATATTAATTCTATTAATAACTACATAAAAAAAAATTAGTGGAATATATAAACTTCTAAAGGTTATCGGACGAGTAATAAATGTCAAACATAACTTCCGAAACAGAGAAAAATGGCAAACGATGGAGCTCACATAGAAGGAGATGCATCTTTGATTTTAATGAAACAATAACGTACTATAAAGGAAATCTTTTATAGGAACATCGAGAGATATAAATCTGATTGTAAAATGGGAACCTTTGCACCATGAGATCAAGTTTGCTGCAAGGTATTGCAGTCTTAACAATTATTTTGTATTTTATTATTATAACTATTACTGTGCTCTTGGAGGTGCATTTATTGTTCCACAAATTGTCAAGTGAGAAGTTACATGATTAAAATCCTTCTGTCGTTGACTTCCTCAGACTTTTGGGGTGTTTATCCCTACTACAGTAAATATGATATTTTCCCGTTCATTTTTATAAAATGTAATTTGTGATTTGAGGAAGAATAAGCCGCAATTTTTCGCATGCACTGCAACATTGTTGCTGGTCATTAAACATATATCAGGTGTGTTATAGCGAAAATATACGAAGGAAAGTCTATCCAACTGTAGTACTTCCGTCTTTGCCTTGTGAATAAAACACCAAAGACTGTTCCGCATTTTACAGTAATTTATCCTTCCAATCTGTTCTTTCGAGTTTGATAACAGGGAGGGCATATTCAAGCAAATTTAACGGATACTGCTGTGAATTTCATATTTCCAAATCATGAGAGTGACGAAATCTTGTATATTGAGTTTTCCTAAATGCCATGTTTTTGCGTCTGTTGTTGTCTGCACATCGGTTGGTTCTTATTGACAAGGTACATGTTGAAAAGCGCTAGATCTGGGATCTGTCCGCATTTTCAATAAATTCGGAATATGGAGATCCCTATGATATGAGAGAAATTTATAACACGTCGAACGAACAGTTGGAAACTACTACGATATGGGAATGATTTACGGCATCACAGTCATAGTCGAAAGATCAGAATGTTGCGTGATCAAACAATGTTTGTTGTTATATGGGCTTAATTGTTATAATATGTTGTATTATCAAAACATCACAGACTAATGCAATTAGTTGCACAAAGTCTACCACCGATAATGAGTTTTACGAAGATAATTATTATCTGTATAAATATAATAATAGAGATAAATTCGAAATGATTAGCTCTTACACTGACATAAACAAAGACAACACAATAAAACACGGTGTAATAAGATACAACTAAACACACGTCATTACATACAGGAGTAAATACATATATCTATATATGCATATGGAGATGTATATAAGTGTATGTACGAGTATAAACATTTAAATATACATGTGTGCATCTATATTATATATATATATAATATATATATATATATATGTGTTGTGTGTGTGTATGTATACATACCCATGCATACACACACACACACACACACATATATATATATATGAACATATACGAATATGTGTGTTTGCATACATGCATATATTCATGTGTCAATAGATCGCTAGACACTAAACCTTTTTAATTTTCTCTCCCTGTTTTTCTGTGATCCTTTCTGTCGAAAAGCTTACGCTCGAAACGTAAAAGACTTTCTCACTTCCGGAGAGTTAAAAACAAATACATCTGTGTTTTGTTTACACACCTGTCTTCGTCTTTTATCTTTTTTGTAAATTCTCCCGCATAGCGCAGTCGGTAGATCACCAGACTTATATATATATATATATGTGTGTGTGTGTATATATATATGTGTATATATATGTATATATATATATACGATAAGTAAATGGAGGAACAATAAAAATAAGAAGTGTATTTTGTGCTAGGAAGCCCTTATTTAATTAGTTAAGAAAGGTGAGAGAGAGTGAGTTTACGATCGTTTCTGTTTACCCTAGTGAGGGAAATATATGTATTCCTCACCATGGCACACAGAAACCTCACTCTGACTCTCACCTTTTTAAGTAATTATGCAATGGCGTCCTAGCGCAAAACATACATTTCTTATTGTCATTTTCCCTCAATTTTCTTATCGTCTATTTAAAATAAACTACGGTTTAACCGCCAAATTATCTGCTGCCATATAACTTTTTCCGAGGACTATAACTACTGAGGTAATTACCAGGAGTGCCTTTAGATATATTCATCCCCTGGAGGTTGTAAACACCTGTAACTTATACCTGCATATATATATAAATATAAATAGATATTAATGAATGTATATATATGTATATATCTCTCTCTCTATCTCTCTCTTTCTCTCTCTTTCCCTCTCTCTATCTCTCTCTTTCTCTCTCTCTCTCTATATATATATATGTGTGTGTATGTGTGTGTGTGTGTGTGTGTGTGCATGCATACACAAGCCGTCACACAAAATCACACGTGATGTCAGAGCAGAAAATGATTATTTCTTCCTCAATTAAATATGAAAAATCTTCATCAGCGCTGCTCTCCTTCCTCGTGAATCAACAGAAAATCATTGGTACAAACATGCTCACTCATACATGCCTCCTTCGCGTTACGTGCCTCAGCTAACGGGATTTCATGAACGGAACATAAAAATTACTAGAGGATTTCACAACGATTTCAGTTCCTATACAGAGCTGTAAAATGAGATGATCCGTCATAAAAGCAAAAGATTAGGATGCTTTTCAGTTCCCAAGCTGATGTTCATGACTATTAATATTGTCTCTGAACCTCAATACTCAACATATTTCGTGTTAAGAATCTACTCTTACAATAGTACGATTCTAATTCCATAACTTAGTCTTCTTGAAAAGTTTTTCTGCTTTTATGTGATTATATTGTACCGTGTGTATTTAGAAATAATTATTTGCAGCTGTTATTCATTGTTATCTTGCTCTTCTCTATTTTTGTTAAATGCTCGTAGGAAACCATTCTTACTTCATATGAAGATCAATGGGAAAATGAATAACGCAGTACGAAATTTCGCGTTACGGCCAGCTCTTCAGGGACGCATTATTTCCACTAAGCGAGGAATTTCTATATTTCAGAATAATGTTGTCAGATAAGCAATTTTAGTCATTGCTTCCAGCTTTGCCCTTTATCCGCCTTTTTCTCCCCCAACCCCAGACTAAACTTTACAGCTTTCGTGCGTTTATTTGTGTTCCTTACACTTTACTTTGCGTTTAATAACAGAGTCTTCTACAAAGCAGTCACAATCAGGCCATTTGCTTCGCGTAGTTGTTTGAGGAAAACTTCTTTACAGTAGTTCACATGCCTTCCTCGACAATTTCTAAAACTGAGATCGCTGTAAATCTTACGATATATTTGCTTTTTTTAATGTTCGACATTAAGATCGCATGTCCCAACCAAAGCAAACGCGACTCCAGCTGTGTAAACTAAGTAATGAAAATATTTGCACGCTCTAGTGCCTCTTGGTTTTCGCTAGAATCTCACTAAAGAATGTTCATTTCTGATCGTTGCTGCTGCAACTGGCAGCTTCTCAGTAATTAGCATCTTGGTTATTTTCGTTCGTTCATAGGGTACCTGGCAGTTTATCAGGTTTATGATGTGCCTATAATACACTGTGTATTATGTATTAGTCGGAGTGCTGTCGTCATCTTGGTCGTTGAAGAAGAAAGAAACTATATAATCACAAGAAGAAAGAGCATAAAAATATGCTGTATAGCTGAAAAGCTTCCCCGACAGGAAATAATGATAAAAATAATAATGAATTTTTAGAAATTCGATAAGAACATATGCACCAAGATAACTTTTAAGTTTAGAAAATTAACAAATAATTTTATTAGCAAGTCAGGAATTAGATTCATATATTGAATATGAGATTTATTATAGTTAGGTTGAACTGAGACTCATGGGTAATTAGATATGATTTTAGGCATTCAACGACAGATATATGAAGGCAAATAAAGGGGACAATTGTTAATGTTATTATTGCTTTTATCATTATTATTACTATTATTATTACAGCTGTTGTTGTTGTTGTTCTTGTTGTTAATATTATCCTGCACACACATGCACACACACACACACATTCCCACATACACATACACTATTCTCATGTAGATGGGAAAACAAGATAACGACATTTAGAATGCACAAACCCAAATTCTGGCAAATGAATAGAGAATACGGAGCTGTAATTTCTAAAACTAGAATATCATTGTTAACATATTTACTATGGAACTAGAAAAATACCAAGTAAAAGCACAAAGGGAAACATGCAATTTCATAAAAAGTTTACGAGTAAAACAAATATACTAATTTTTGTTTTTCAAGGATGCCAAGAAATATAAACCAAAGGCTGAAGTAACTGACACAAATTAGCATGGAGAAGAAGCATGCGCAACGATAACAAGAAAACGAAAACATTTAAAATGCCGAAAGAGCTGAAAACGGGATTAAGAATGACATGCTAAAGCGATAGGAAGTAAATCACTAACATGGCCTATACCTGACAAGACTGAAAATTACAAAAGTGATTAATAGAAAAACTTAGCAGAAGCTTCAGAGTGCGGGAATCAAAGTTTAGACCAAAGGAAAAATTTATTGCAGTAGGATAATCAAATAAATAAATAAATAAATAAATAAAAATAGAAATAAAAACGTAAAAACATAAGATGAACCATGATAGAAAGACTAACAGCAGATCATGCGAAAGGAGGTTGAGCAGAAACAATCAATCAAATCGTTTACAGAGATCCTGTTTTAGTTTCAATACAATATATATGTATATATGCGTGTGTGTGTGTGCATATATATACATGCATTCATATATATATATATATATTATATATATATATATATAATATATATATATATATAATATATATATATATACACATAGACACACATTATATATATGCTTGTGCGTGTATATATATATATATATATATACACAAACATATAAATATGTGTGTGTGTATATGTGTGAATGAACGCATATGTATATATTATATATAAATATTTATGCACATGCACCCCCATATATATATATATATATTATATATATATATATATATATATATATATATATATATATATATATATATATATAAACAGTAATTTACAGAAATTTACAGAAAGAGAGAGCCCAAAAAATAGAGAGAAATATATAAAAAACTAACAGCTTTATATCGCTGTGTAGTGGAATTGAAAGAAACATTTTGAAATCCCCAATGAAAAAAGTGATGCAAGAAATGTGCGTAAGAACACGTGTGACGGAGAATGACTAAGGAGTATACTCTCAGACATGCCAATATCTATAGACAAAGAGATTACGGCAAACTCAGAGGATATTGCTGTCAAAAGGCAGTCAAGAAACGATATGTCTTATAATCGATTTATCAATTCTAACCGACAGCACGATATCTCCGAATGTATTGTTTAAATTATCGAAATTTAAAGGTTAGGAAGTAGAGACAGGGAATATGCAGAGATTGAAAACAGATATATCAAAAAGGGAGGAAGCTAAAACAAGAGGGCAGAGACGCAGCATGGAAGACTAAAAGACATTGCGCATATAGTAAGCTCAATACAATAATAAAACCACCTTTGAAATAAAACAACTGCCGCATGAATTTGTGAAATCACACTAATAATATTAATGGTTCAAAATTTTGGCACAAGATCAGCAATTTCAGAGAATGGGGAATGTCGATTACGTTGAGTCCAGCATGCAGCTTGCATTTATTTAACCCCCCACCCAAAGGATAAAAGGCTAGGTCGACTTTGGCGGAAATGGAACTCAGAACATAAACACGGACGAAATGCCGCTAAGCATTATTCCCGTCCGTGCCAAAGATTCTGCCTACTCGCTGCTTTAGTAACAACAGGAACAAGACAATAATAATAATAATAAAGGGATGTCACGAACGTCTACATAAGATTATAGGTGAACCATGTCTCAGAGAAAATCCAAAAGATTATACTGACACGTACTGACCACATCCTTAGAAAAACTATATACATTAAATTTTTTGCGTTGTATTACATGAAGATACCTCGCTACTTCCCCTCAACAAGCTTTCAGTTATATTGTAACATCATTTATCCTTCTCTTGCTCTAGGACGTTTCGTGTGTCTCGGCAAGTGATTGTAGTAAACATGCATATTATAAGTAATAATAATAATGATAATAATAATAATAATAATAATAAGAAGAAGAAGAAGAAGAAGAAGAAGAAGAAGAAGAAGAAGAAGAAGAAGAAGAAGAAGAGGAAGAATATGAATAACAATAATAATAATAATAATAATAATAATAATAAAATAATAATAATAATAATAATAATGATAATAAGAATAAGAATATTATATATTATATTATTATTACCAACGTTCCCTCAATGTTTCACTGTTCTTCCTCTTTTTTTTGTTATCTTTGTTGACTTTGATATAACAAGCAACGGGAGACCTTGTATAAAACGAACAAACGACAGAGAACAAGTAACGGATTCATTTCTCTTTATTGAGAATGATGACATCTGAGTTCAAAAGTTCTGTTCGCTTCTACGTTTAACGATGTCTTTCATTGTTGTCATTTTATTCGTTTTATTCGTTTTATAGGACATTTCAAATTGAATGAGGACTCCAACGCTGGTGTTCCTTGAGAGATACAGCCTATAGATCCTAATTTTGGGTAATGCATGCTGCTTGATGTCATCAGTTTCCTGGTATTTACGTCCATACGTCGTAGTTCATTCAAATCCCAACTGACATTAAGGCTATAGCGGAGAAATGGTATTGCCAGCTAGTTTATAGCTAGAGTTCAGCTCATTATTCAGGATATTTCTGTCGCATCAATAATATTAATTCCTGAAGTTCTCTTTTATTGGCCAGTGCTGGAACTCTATTCTTGTCTTTACTCCAAGTCTTCTTGATCCAGGTCCTTTATAGTTGTGTCATTATCAAGTTGGGGGCAGGTATTAGCTGTCAGTTTACCGCGTCTTAATATAATTTTTGCACACTTATCTAGGCCAAATTCCATATTGATGTTATCATTGCACTGTTTCACAGTTACCAGTAACCATTTCAGATCCTTGTCATCTTTTGCATATAATTTCAGATCATCCATGCAGTGTGAGATGATCTTATCAAACATTTTGTTCCCGTAATTTGTTCTATTCAACTCGTGAGACAAGGGAATAAGGGAGAGACAAGAAAAGAGGGGAGAGGGAATCGTCCTGGAATATTTCATGACACATAGCTGTCTTTATGATCCAGCTATGTGGGGAAAATATTAAACGCCTTAAAATAGTCAATCCATGTTATGATATGATTTCGTCTTTTTGATCAGTAATTTTCACGTATCATACTCTTTATTAACAGCTTTGCACTCACATGGGATTCCTGATAAAATCAGAGAAATATTCCGTTAACTAGCAGTTTGATTATAAGAGACTATTAAGCCAGAATTTGTGAGTCTCAGATAGAACCTGAATTAGTTCCTCCTTTGTAATATCTTCCCATACCTGTTCTTCAATCTCATTCCTTATTCTCCTCTCCCTACCCATTTAGCTTCCACGTTAAATTCTTTTCTATTGCTTTATATACTTTCCAAAAATGTCAGTATTTCACGTGAGACTTTTGCGTCGATTGACGGTTTCCCTAACTCTGTAGAATTTCTCAGCAGCCATTTTAAATATCTTACTTTGTCTGTAAAATTTGTTTCTGCTTTCATTTCTGCGTAAGCCGTAAGCGTTGGGCGTTAACCTGAACTTTTTGCTCGACTATCTCTTTTGCCTCCAGTCTCCATTCATGCTTAACTGATTGTCCTTTTACTTCATCTTTCTTTTGTTCCATTCTCGTATTTACATTATTTTCTTTGTGTGCCTAAAACTGATAATTCCCATTAATTTCCTGACTTATTCTCTTTTTATATTGGCGATTCGAGTCCTGTTTTGGGAGTTTTCGTTCTTTAGTCCGACGCCTTTATCTCTATATGGAAGCAATAAATATTGAGTACATAAAATAGTTTAACGAAGTTAAGTGTGTCCCAGTTTCAAAGAGAAGCTGCCTCATGGCATAGTCATATATGTTGAACGTACAACAATTTGATTTGGGTTCTGAAACTTTGGTAATTGATCTCATTCAATTGTATATTTTTAGAAACGCCCAACAAGATATCGACTTTTGCCTCAAGTATCTTCTATCTACTGGCTACAGCCATTGCAGCTTCCGGTTTATTTCTAGTTTCCGTTACCTTATTTTCAGCTATCTACTGCTTCATGTTCTAAGAACCCTGCATTATGCTGAAAGTTGTATTTATCAATATATTGATAATGATTTTCAGTTCCTTATTCCCAGTGCTTGCATCTACTGTTTCAACCAGATTTTCTTGGATGGAAGTGATTTCATTTTCTTTGTTTCTAATTCCGCAGGTGTTAGATGTATTTTACGCATGATGTTTATGCTCAGTCAGTTGCATTACCTCCTGATTGGTTCACTGCTATATAGAATGCTGTCATGACTTGTTCGCAATCCCTTGATACGCATCTATTTCTTTTGATGTTTCTTTAATGTGGTGTTTATCACAATGTGCCATAGTTCATTTCTCGGTTCTAATTTTGCCTTATTATTATTATTATTATTATTATTATTATTATTATATTATTATTATTATTATTATTATTATTATTATTATTATTGTTATTATTATTATTATTATTATTAATATTATTATTGAGTGAGAGAGCAGTGCATGCCATCAAAGTGACACTGGGGTAAAATATACGAAGCCCAATATACCCATCATGACTACATGTCTGATAAGGATACACCAGGCACATGCATCACAACCATATGTGCGCGACATGGTCATCTCATATCAAGATAAACAGGACATAACCTTGCAGGTGGGGCCCAGTTAGAATTTTCTTCAGGTTGAGTAGCCCATCCCGCTCAAAAGGTCCCTGAATAAGGGTTGTTTAGGGATGTTGAAAGAACCACCCATGTTTCCAGAGGTGAATTATTCAAACCCCAAAGAATCACTCTCAACACATGGCTATGATGCTCCCCCACTACTTCTGCTCGTGATCAGAGATGCACATATCGTCAGCCACTAAGGGACATGCTCAACTGGTTAAGGTCAAACAACTGACAAGCAAATCTGTGGTATTGAGCAGAATATTTGCTGTAGCCCATCTTTTATACCAAGACAAAACAATGTACATAAAAACACTTCCAATCAGTTAAGATCAGAAGCCAGAGAGCCACTGTCTGGTACTGCATCAGGGCATTTATACTGCATCAGAGTATTTATTACTATTATTATTGTTGTTATTATTATTGTTGTTGTTGTTGTTGTTGTTGTTGTTATTAATATTATTATTATTATCATTATCATTATCATTATTATTATTATCATCATTATTATCGTTATTATTATTATTATTATTATTATTATTATTATTATTATTATTATTATTATTATTATTATTATTAGAGATTGAGAGAACAGTGCATGCCATCAAAGTGACACTGTAGTAATATATAGAAAGCCCAGTATACCTATCATGATTACCGGTGTGATAAGGGTTCACGAGACACATGAATCACATCCATATGTGTGCCTCATGGTGAGCTCATATCAAGGTAAACAGCGCATGAACTTGCAGGTGGGAGCAAAGCTAGAAATCTCTTCATGTCGAGTAGCCCATCCCGCTCAAAAAGTCCCTCAACAAGTGTTGTTTAAGGATGCTCAACGAAGCAACCATGTTTCCGGGTGTGAATAATTTAAACCCCGAATAATTCCTCTCAACGCATGGCTATGATGCTTCCACACTGCTTCTGTTCGTGATTAGAGATGCAAATTTCCTCATCCACTAAGAGGCATGCTGAATTGATTAAGGTGAAACAACTGACAAGCAAATCTGCGGTATTTGAGCAGAATATTTGCTGTAGCCTATCAATAACACATCAAAGACAAATGCTGTAGACCATCAAATGCAATACATGTACAGGATAACATTTCCAAACATTTAAGATCAGAATCCAAGACAGCCAGTGCCTGGTATTGCATCTAGTATTATTGTTGTTGTTGTTCTTGTTGTTGCTATTACGATAGTTATTATTAGCGTTGTTTTTGTAAGATTCTTACAATATACAACAAAATAGCTGTTTCCAGAACTATTTGTATTTCGGTATTTGCTGACGATACTTTTTCAGCTTCAAATGCATCGAAGCACAAGTTCTAATGCTAACTAGGATCATCGTGATTTCTTCTGGAAGTATAAGCCCTCCACCTGGAATCTCAGTTTTTGGTTCTGCAGGGAAGGTTATATTTCTGAATCTCTTTCTAGACAATGCTTTGTTCTCTTGTAACGATAATAGTATATGGATAACTTGGCATTCTTATCTATTCCTTTTCATAACTACAATATATAGTTTGTTATTCTTAATCGGCCCTGAGTGTTTAAATAATGCAGTTGGAAAATAACGTAGGGTTGTCTGTCAACAAGCACACTTGCAAGATACAAGAACAGATCTATATTTCTTACACAAATATCAGTGAATATAGAGACTAGCACTGTCACATTACCTTTTGTACTGTATGCACGAATGAGCCCTACTCAGTAAGTTCGTAATAATTCGAGACTGTAATATTAAATTCATATAAATAACAACTCGCACAGTTTTAATCATGTTTTATAAATCATGTTTTATAGCCAGCCGTACGGCGAAAATCATCATTTTGTGTACGTCTTCCCTTCTCAAAAATAAAACAACACGAAATTATAAATATAATTTCTTTAAGGATTATTTCTCACAATAATCATTGGTACTGAAAACATCTAAGGGGTGATGGATATCTGATAAATCGAAGCTTAAACTGCACCCTACTATCTTAGAGTTGGTCAAAAATGTATTAGTTTTAACCAGGGATATTACATCTAAACTCAGAAGTTTAAATGGTCGATGTGTGAATGCACTTGACCTCATATCGAAAACGACACAAAACATACGCAAGGAAAATCAATAATTTCGATGTTTATTAGCCTTCATATTAATCTACACATTCTTTGTATCGATTTCATTATGACTAAATGGATCTTGCTATAATGAAAGAGGCAGTTTAGCCGAAAGAATCGGTCAAGGTACGGACAATATGATTGACAGTATAGTCATGTCCCTCTACCTACTGTGCATTTTCAGATTCGATACAAGAAGTGCCAGTTAATGAGTACTGAGTTCTTCGATATAATAATATATGACAACCTTCCCAAAATGGGTGATCGAACATATCGACTGTTTTCCTTCTATATAAAAAGAAAAGCGACTTAATAGCGTATCTAAGTGAGAAATTACTATTGTGTTTGTTGTTTCTGCCGTATGTGCGTGTGTGTGCTTGTATTCATATTTCTATGTATGTTGTGTTGTGTCTAACGAATCAATTCAATTATTCTCTTCGTTGCTGTCTAGCTAGTTATAATGGTTTCATATAACGAATATAAAAGAAACACACCTCATGTGCCGATAAGTTTCAAATGACGATACAATACATCAAACGGTGTTGTAACAGGAAAATAAATCAACTTCTTGTCGAAACAAGAAATGAAACTGACCAAAAGTGAAAAAAAAGTTAATGGAGGAAATTAGATTATTAGTAGCTTACGCAAAATATCATAGCCGACCTTAGAAAAAACAGCACTTTGTTCCTGCCCACAAAAACACTGTAAGGTTTATATTTGTGCTGTTTTACATCTATATTGTTCTATGTAATTTGGAATTGTACAGAAATCAATGTTCGATGTATTAGAAGGAAACTACAAACGTCTGCACATCGACTTCAAACAACAATTGCTTTAGTTGTCTTGGTTAGATATTTTTGTTCTTATTCTTTAGTATTCCTTCACTACTCCAATCATTTTATCTCGTTTTATTTGATTATTAATATTATTTTTTTTTATTTTGCTAGGTATCATTTTGAAGTAGAGTGACCATTGTCGGATACAATTAGATAGGAGTCGAACAAATACATTTAGATTTCTTTTTTTTTTGGGGTGCTGTTAGTTGTGTGCTATTGGTGGTGGTGTTGGTGAAACTTTGTCGTTTGATTGATTAGAATACTATAAATGTATAAAATGTTGCGTATTTTCTTAGATCAGTATAAAGCTCACACATGTGCATACATACACTCATATTTCAATTTCTCTCTCTCCCTCTGTATATATATATATATTATATATATATATATATAACAAAGTGGAGTTGTAGGGTATATATATATGCTTATTGGTATAGAGATATATGTATACACACACACACACACACACACACATATATATATATATATATATATATATATATATATATATATATATATATATATATACAGAGAGAGAGGGAGAGCGTGAGAGAGAGATAAATGGAATGAGAATCAGACAGGCAGAGACAGAAAAAACGAGCAAGGGGTAGGGTGAGAGAGGAGCGTATGTATCTGGGCTAGTGTTGCTTTAAAGTAGCATATTATAGTGATTGATAGTCTTTCAATTTCTGTCAAGTCAAATCGCATGTCCTTCTTCATAAGTTTTCGGTGTCTGATCAATGAATACCGGGTCCAATTTTTTGAGCATATAATATTTTGTTTTTTATTATTGTCATGATATACAGAAATTTTAGGTTTCCTATCCGTACTTATCTAAAATATAAGGATAAATTGAATGAAATATAGGATAAATTATGAAATGGTCACATCATTATTCATTATAATTTGAAGCTGTTACATAAACGTTTTCCAGTAAAACAGGTTTATCTTTCTATCTATAACTGATATGGCGCAATTTGGAAATTGATCAATTCTCTTAAGAAATGAATACGTGTAAATCACTAAATGTCTTATATATGCATTCAGATATTGTGTTATATCTTATGTTCTTTGAAAGGTTATTTCAGATGCAAATATAGGAATAAGTATTTTAAGCAACCTCACAAATTAAGGCATAAAATGATTAGCAATTCAAAATTGTATGTGCACCTAAACAATTTAACGCCTATTAATAAATGAAAGCGATGTTCTATTGAAAAGAATTTCATCTTGAACTTATTTAGTTCCAGGGCAGCAGACTTGCATGCTTATTTTCTGCTACATTAAACGTGTATGTAAAATGAAAGCATAATCAATGAAATACAGATGACTGAAACCTCTGAACCTAGAGTGTAAGTTTAGGTTACCGACATATAGTCGAGGGAGATATTTTAAATATAAGCAATAATGATTTGTTAAATAGTTCACATCTGTAATTTGTACCGTTGCTGTGTAGACGCCATATGTTGCAAATTTTCCACACACAAGAAATTGTTGTTTAACTTTTTATAACAAAAGTGGTAACGAGGGGTTTCGTAAGGAGGTTTCTCGTAAAGTGAGGTATTATCATATTTCTAGCTACCCACAGACAAGCAGCATTAGTGCTACGTAATGCATAGGCAAACATTTCTGTCAGTATGTCCAGGGTACATTTTCTTTAGCAATTTACTCATTATAGTACTGGCTTTAATTGAGCCATTGCAAAAATATGACTAACATTCAATGTAATACCTCACATGTATGTTTACATATATATATATATATATATATATATATATATATATATATTTACGGAGATGTACTCGCATATCAAGTGATTTGATCTGAGATCGTGTGCTGAAACGAAAACAATTGCAGCGTGGAAGGTGTTTATAAGCCATTAAGAAACACACAAAAGCCGTTCGATTCACTTCAACATTTAAGTTTAATTTGTCAAAGTATTTTCGTCGCTAAAATCCGCGACCTGTTCACTGACAAAAAAATCCGTGATGCACGGATTTTTGTCAGTGAACAGGTCGCGGTCTTAAAGCGACGAAAATATTTTGACAAATTAAACTTAAATGTTGAAGTGAATCGAATGGCTTTTGTGTGTTTCTTAAATGGCTTATAAACACCTTCCACGCTGCAATTGTGTATATATATATATATATATATATATATATATATATATAGATATATGTGTGTGTGTGTGTTGTAATTTATGCGGCAACTAATAATTAATGGGCAGTTGATGATTATGTTGTGGGAGGTAAAGGAATGGCCGGATGTTCCTTCTTCAGGTGTAATAATTTAACTTGAAATTACCAGTTTTAAGACAAGAACATAAAATAACTACAGTTATACATTAAAGTAATATATACTGGCCATAATTTTATGAAGATGGAAGTAAGCAATATTTCAATACTCGCAACTCAGTTAACCATAGGGGTCTCTATCTTTTTATTTCTCTGATATACTCGATCTATCATGCAATGCATCATTCATTTAACATATATAAATGTGTGCTGCGCGTGCATGTATGTATAAAGTTATAAACAATATGTATATGTTCACCTCTCATATTCAATACAATGAAGTATAAATGTACTACCTCTGAACCACAGTCAGTACTCATGCACTCGTTCAGGGCGGCGAGCTAGCAGAAATGTTGGCACACCGGGAAAAATGCTAAGCAGAATTTCGTAAAATGCTAAGAAGCCTTCTCGGTGGTAAATATTTAACAGTGGCTTTACTAAGGCAGCATAAAGAGTTCCTCTATAAATTGGGGCTAGAATGAATGGTTTGACGAAAATTATAGTGTCTATATTTTTACACATTACACATTAATTTTTATGATGAGGAAGCTTAGATGATTTAAAGGGACGAAAAGGGCCTATTATGTTCTGAGTTCAAATTCCGCCGAGATCGACTTTGCTTTTCGTTCTTTCGAGATCATCTTTGCCTTTCGTCCTTTCGAGTTCGATAAAATAAGTGCCAGTTCAGCGCTAGGATCAATGTGATCAGCTAATCGCCTTCTCCGAAATACCTGGGCCTGTGCCAAAATTTTAAACCAATATTTATGCATGTTTCTAACATTAATGCCCGACTTGTTAGCCACCTTATTCCGTTCCGGTTTGTTAAGATGCAAACAATGGAAATGACTACAAAACACATTTATTGCATAGTACAGTCTCCGTTTAGAAATATATACAATTAAAATAGCCACACACACATATATGTACACACACACACACACACACATATATATATATATGTGTGTGTGTGTGTGTGTGTATGTGCGTGTGTGTGTGTGTGTGTGTGTCTGTGTGTACATATATTATGCTGGTGCAAAGGTTATGGCCGATCTTTTAAAAGATGGATTTAGATAACATTTTTTAAAATTGTGCCACTTGTAATGTTTAAGAATGTCACAATGAGTAATTTATGAATATTTATTTCAGATTCTGAACGTTTTGGCTATAATCTTCTGCTATATTCACAGCCATGTTCGCCCCATCTAAATTTCACATTACTCTATGAGTTTCATAAGCATGTCAATGTAAACACAGCAACAAAGTCATTTCAGAGAATTTAAAGGGATGATTTTCTGAGTGAAAGAATTTGCAGGGTTTGGCATTCTCGCTTCAGTAGTGTGATTTTGAGTTTGTAAGGCGGGCCAAAAATAGGTCGTCCAAAACAGAAATTCCAACGGCTACTTGTAGAGAACTTTCAGAACAGTTTAATATAACCCATACAACTGATCTGCGCCAACTGAAAAGGATCTGAAAGGTTTCAGTGGGTGAAAAATGGGTCACGCACGAACTGTGTTCACAGAATCTGCAACGGCGTGTTGTTTGTTATCAGTCATTACATTCATGACACCTTAAGTAACTATGTTCGGGAAGGATTGAGGTGTGTATCCTTTAACATAACGTTCAACGCCGTTGATCGTGGATCAGTCGATAAGGAAGACCTGTTCAACAACCAAGAAGAGGAATTTCCATAAGAAAGTTATGTTGTCCGTATGGAGGGATATTCATGGAATTGTCCACTACGAACTGTTAGAAATGATACAACAATTACTACTCATCTCTTCTGTGATCAACCTCAGCGTTTGAAAGCTTTCAACAGAAGGTGACCCTGCTTAGTCAAGAGAAAGGGAATCATCTTCAACCATGTTAATGCACGGCGTCACACAGCACGACTGACTAATGATCTCTTGGAAGATCTTTGTTGGTAAATATTGCTTCATCTTCCATATTCTCCAGCACACGCTTCTCCTCAGTATCACTTACTTTGGGGACAACAGGACCATATGAATGGTATCAGCTTGACATCAAGAGAAGCGGTTGAAAATGACAGTGATTCATATTTCGCATCAAAATATAAACAATTTTACAAGCGTGCCATTTATAAGCGTGGAATGAATATCTAGAAAACACTTGCAATTATGTTAATGAACAAATTTAATCATGAGGTTTTTCATTTTTAATAGGGATCTTAAAACCAGCCATTACCGTTGCACTAACCTGATACATATACATATATAAACACACACATATATAAAGAGAGAGGGAGAGAGAGAGAAAGATAGTGAGAGAGAGAGAGAAATAGTGCTAGGTATTTTTAAAAATGCTTAAGTGGATCTTCATAAATGTACATTGCTTACCTTTTTCGAGGTGCGCAAGTATTTGAATTTCATTTTGGAACATTTTCAAAGAAACATATTTCACTTGCTTATGTTTCACCGACTAGACCTCTATATACACTAATTACCATGAAAATCTTTGTTCTCAATATGCCTTTCCTATAATTTGTAAAGTAGCAGTTATTTCACCACTTGCTACATTCTGCATCAGGAAAAATCTTAAAGTCTAAAGCAAAATAAAATCGAATTTTCGATTTATTTAATCTTTTGGATGTTGATTAAACGTGATACATTTTTGTGTTTATCATCTAAATTTATATAATCATAATTCTGGTAGTCGCCGTCAGATTACCATGCAGCTGGAAAAATTCCTCTACTTATGTCTGAGTAATTATGTCTGGGAATATATGTCTTTGTCGGAAATATTTTCTATCTTTAGTAAATGACTGGCCAAAGTAATTTGTGCAAAGTTTCCCGCGACAATCTGTGTCATATCGTTCAAAACATGTTAGTTTCTGCAAGTTTAGGTACAGTGTAATGCAGTATTAAATTCTAAATGATGATAAGATTTTAAGAAGATATGACAGCTTCAAGACTTCTTGGAAACATTACGCAAATGACGGTAGTAATCAATAAATTCTAATCCTCATTGTGCTACGATATTTACAGTTTTGATATCTGTACATAATATTACATTGCAGTGAGTGATATTTCCTGCTGTTTACTGTAATTGTATTCATTTATATACACATTTGGTATCATTTACAATAAACGTTGAATATTATTTAATGAAGCGGATATTTTTGCAACGAATAGATTTATGAGCTTGTCAAAAGCATGGTCGTCACTTGCGCGCCATTTCTGAAAGTGAATATATAATTTATGTCAATTTCCTTTATGAAGCATTCAATGATTCTCTACGATTTAAAATTAGGTAGGATGGAAGCAATGTATTAAACTTGTCTAAACTTCTCACAAGAAAACCATCGAAGTTTAAACTACAGCCAGTAGATATAACTGAAGATAAATGGTAATTTTCTAACTCATAATGGAGTTTACTTTTAAGAAACTGGATTTTATGGGAGACAATTTACATTAAGCTTTAATTTAATTGCTCCCTTTTTAAAAATAAAATAAAATAAAATAAACTCATCAGCAACAGTGTATATTTATATCTTAGAGCCAAATTCAGTTTCCTAAGTATCAGATATATAGCTTTCATGCTAATTACTTTTCTTTGACTTCGCCTTATTACATGCAGCATTGTGTAAGTGAGTAATTCACTTCACAGCTATATGATTCCACGTTCACTTTACCCCTGTGACATATTAAAAAAGAATCTTTCATTGGAGTCTCGCGTTAACTACTTTCTTGTAATTGAACGATGGATATATATGCATTCACACAATTTTCAGGCTATGCCGACATTGCTTAACAAGTTAAAACAGGATGATATGATAAGAGGAAAATAGCAATAAGATGTGAAGGGAGTAGATGTAAAATGTGGAAGGTTGAGGAAGCGGACAATGAAAATTAAAACAGAAAGGAACAAGAGTTTGAAAGTTGGGGCTATGACACCTTTGACCGTAAAGTCATAAGGCTGAATGGGTAGTGGCCTTGAGTCTGCTGTACAGCTGCTCCATCCGGAGAGGGTGGTACTTTCCAATTCGCCATCAGGAACTTATCCATAGATTTATAATCGTTCAACATTTCAGATATGGAATTCAGCAGTGTGGTAGTCCATATAGAGATCACTTCTTGATAAAACAACTAGTTTGCTAATTCATATGTTGATGTAGACCCTGTAGACTTAACTTTGCATGCAAGAAAACCATTACTGTTTAGTAAGGGTTCAGCATGGGTAAAAAAATGTCCGATAATCATGAGTGTTTCGATGTATCAACGGGATCGTGCCACAGTGCTGGCATCTTCGATCTTGTAGGTCTCTTTGTATTAAGCACAATTAGGCCTTAAAATCACAGTCACTATTAATCTGTCTAAAGTTGACGTCTTTTATGTCTCCCCAGCCCTAAACTCTTCTTATAAAGCTTATCATAAACCAAACCAGAAACGTTCTTATATACACAAACAGTTTTGTGACCCTCACCATAGTATTTAAATATTTCATAGCCAGCATTAGTAACAGAGTATCTAACCATCTAATCTCTATTCCTCTAAAGAAATTTCCGAGAAGATTACCCTCTATCACGACAATGTTTCAGCAAATAATGGCTTTAATGATGAATTAATATATAATCACTCCAATAATAAGGCGAATAATAAAAAAATTCAACATGTGCTCAGTTAAAATATCACATAGCGTCTGCCCCATTATTAGAAGCACAATTAGAAGCAAACCGCACCAAAAGCCTACTTCCATGAATAACTGCTGAGACCCAGGCACCTGTTGCACAAAGAGAAATGCATGAATAAATCCGTCATATATAAGGGGAAAGTTACAACCAGGCTAGATTCTAACATAACCGAATCGAAGAGCTATATCGGGCTGTGTAAGAGTGTGTGTTTTTGTGCGTGCGTGTGTATGTGTGTATATACATATTATGGATAAATGTGTGTGTGTGTGTGTACTAATACATGCATTTGCGTTCATATTTGCCGTTGTAACACCTGATGCAATATTAAAATGTGTAGATATGATAAATATACCGCACGATGTTGGACTATATATATATTACTCTTTTCTTTTACTCTTTTACTTGTTTCAGTCATTTGACTCCGGCCATGGTGGAGCACCGCCTTTAGTCGAGCAAATCGACCCCTGGACTTATTCTTTGTAAGCCCAGTACTTATTCTATCGTTCTCTTTTGCCGAACCGCTAAGTGACGGGGACGTAAACACACCAGCATCGGTTGTCAAGCAATGCTAGGGAGACAAACACACAAACACATACACACACACACACGCACACACACATATATATATATATACATATATACGACAGGCTTCTTTCAGTTTCCGTCTACCAAATCCCCTCACAAGGCATTGGTCGGCCCGGGGCTATAGCAGAAGACACTTGCCCAAGATGCCACGCAGTGGGACTGAACCCGGAACCATGTGGTTGGTTAGCAAGCTACTTACCAGACAGCCACTCCTATCATATATGAAAACTAATATTATTCTTTTTGACGCTCTTGTTTTCGTGGTTTACTTCCCCATAACATGATCTTGTTAATCTTCAAGCAAGAAGAAACAATTTATTGAACCGATTTTATGTTTAGTATTGATTTTAGAAGGGTGTCACGTCACTTACATATACGTCAAACAGTTCCGCATAATTATTTATTACAGGGGTAAAATTTCTGCAGACAATGTTTAGTAAATATTAGGAGATATTAACTACACAACCTACCGGTTACTGATATCTCCTGTAATGGGTTCCCAATTAATATGGCAGCAACACCTGACACATGAATGCACCGATATTAATCAAATAATGCATTAATTTGTTTTTCTCAAACTATTTTAGCGTTATATATTACTTATTTTCAAATTATATAAATTTAACTAACAAATAAGAACTACAATACTTATTGCTACCGGCAATTATGAATTCGACAAAATCATGTTAGCATTGCATTTTTCATCTAGACAGGAAATGCATCGTTTTTTCTAGAGACTTAATCATTAGTCGGAGTAAAATGACATGAAGAATAACGTAGAAGCTGTTGAGAAATTACCAAGGTTACTCAGGCTTAAAAGAAATGATCGGTCGGTTCAGTAGTGTGCCGCTCAGACACAAGCGCTAGCGTAGATGTAGGCGTATTTTGTGACATACGGAGTGCCCTGTGACTTCGGAATGACGGTGACTCCAAGAACAGTATATGTTGATGTATGTAAAAATATTCCGAATGCATTTAATATCTAACGTAAAATTACATATACGCATTTACACCATATAAGAAATATAAGAAATAAGATGAACCAAACAATGAGAATATGCTACTAGTCGACATATCAGTCAATTTTGATTGGTGTAAATCAATGAACATAATGAACCTTAGGGCTTATTCATTGTAAGCCTCATAATTATTCTATCGGTCACTTTTTGCTAAACCGCTGAGTTGCGGGGAAGTAAACACACCAGCATCGGTTGTCAAGCGATAGGGGGGGGAAGAAGATTGAGACAAAGAGACGGCGGGATTTTTTCAGTTTCCGGCTACCAAATCCACTCACGTGGCTTTGGTTCGCCCGAGGCTATAGTAGAAGACATGCCAAAAGTGCCACGCAGTGAAACTGAAACCGGATTACCAAACAGCCAAAGATTTAATTTTAGCAGAGGGGTGATGTTCTGATGGCGTGGTTAAAGAAAGGTACGGAGAGAGAGTGGAGTGTAGAGAGAGGATGATACTGGTGGGGTAATGGATGTGGTGGGGTGGCCTTTCACACTTTGTATTCTACTTTGATCAGTCCCCTTCTCTCTCTCTCTACTTCTCCTCCTTTTCTCTTTTCTTGCCTCTGATTCTTTGGTCTACTCTTCCCCCACTCTCTCACATTTCTGTCTTTCTTACTTTGCACTCACAAGTCAAATTCTTGACACGCACTCTCTCTTCTCCCCTCTTTAATTCCTCTTTCTCTCTCTTCTCCCCCTTTGTTGCCTTCGTCCCTCTTTCTCTCTCTCTCTCTCTCTCTCTCTCTTTGTTTCTTTTGCCCCCTTTCTTTTCTCTCTCTTCCATCACGTGACTGCTGGTCAAATCAGCCTTTTTGCCTCCGACCAGTGCTGTGAGAACATCGTTGTCTTCGTCTGCCGAAAAGGCATTTTTTCCAAATACGCCAGCTAAACTTATACTGTTTATTAGTCGTAAGACAGCCGCTGTTTTCGTCCTGTTTTTACCATTATTGTTTTTTGTATTTCATTATTGTTTTTTTTTATTTTATATTCGTGTGGCATCGTGCATTTTTCTGTCCCTGTTTCGTATACATTCGATCCTTCTTCCAAGAAATCTAATGCGCATAGCTTAGTTTTTCCTTGGGGCTGGCCGGATCGGGGCGATCTCAAGATTAATCAGCCGAAATTGCTACGATGATCCAGTTCTTGACTGAAGATTGAAGGCTTCGAATGTCCCGTCCGTGTTTTTTGTATCGTCTTCTAAATGTTTTACGTTCTTGTCCCAGTTTGTATTTTTCTACATGTAATATATATAGCGGCGTCAGTACCCTCGTTGGCCTTATATGTAAGTACATATTCCTATATATATACATATATATATATATATATATATATATACTGAAAAAACAATTTCCAAATATTTCCCTTTTACCAATGCTCACAGAACACCACAATGCAACAAAGGTTGAATAAAGAGGCATTTTTCATCAACAAATTTCTCCCCCAACTAAATATTAACACACAACTCAATACAGAAAACCACTACCTCTTCAATTGAAACCACTAAACCCTATACACTTCCTACACCACTCACATCTCTAAATCCAGAACTACTTACCTCCCTTACAAATAATCTTTTTTCTGAGGAACTATTAGACCTGACACCGCATATTAACCGGAATTGTTCAAACGATGAATAGCTTTGCATAAACCATTGATTCGTTTTGTTCTCTTACTTTATTATCATCTTATAATCATCTCATAGTAATGACTTTTATGACTCGTACTACTACCTCAGTCAATCTAAATGTATATATTTGTCGTTATCTGTCATAAATAGCCTTTTTCTATTTGCAATATGCATTTTCATTGATTTTTCATATTTTACACTTACATTTCCACGTGTATTTTATATTTTCTTTTCGTAACATATTTCTACTATATATATATATATATATATATATATATATATATATATCTCAACAATTGAGGGTAAAATTAATTAATTAATCAATTTCACCAAGTGTTCAGTATGTAAAAGGACCATTTAAGGCGAATTCAAAATATTACATTATATAATTAGGGCTTAGTAAAATAAATTACTTTGCCACATACTGAACTTAGTAGAAATAGCAGCGAAAATAAATTTTTCTTAGCATTTCTACTACTTAAAGAAAAATTCTCTCAGATAATGTTTACTCTAGACAGCTCACGAAGGTTTGGGGGTAAATACAGAAAAATATCACAAGTACATAGATCGTTTGAGTACGTCAACGTTTCAAGATTAGCCAAATAAAATCAGCATTTCATTCGTCAGCTCAAAATTTCTTAATTTGGATTTGGAAACACTAAAAAGAAGGAACTTTACCTATCAGCGAACTTGTCGCTTCAGATGAACCACTCCAACTAAACAGAGTCAACAAATTCAAAATGCGCAGGCATAAAATGCTGCACTCCCCATTCCACCCACGTAAACATTATCTGAGAGAATTTTTCTTTAAGTAGTAGAAATGCTAAGAAAAATTTTTTTGGCTGCTATTTCTACTAAGTTCAGTATGTGGCAAAGTAATTTATTTTACTAAGCCCTAATTATATAATGTAATATTTTGAATTCGCCTTAAATGGTCCTTTTACATACTGAACACTTGGTGAAATTGATTAATTAATTAATTTTACCCTCAATTGTTGATATTATAATTCATTTCTCTCGGTCATACTGCCTCGGTTCTCGCGCTTAAAATATGATGTTTGCTAGATAGACCACGTTGGTGGAATGGGGAGTGCAGAATTTTACGCCTGCGCATTTTGAATTTGTTGACACTGTTTAGTTGGAGTGGTTCATCTGAAGCGACAAGTTCGCTGATAGGTAAAGTTCCTTCTTTTTAGTGTTTCCAAATCCAAATTAAGAAATTTTGAGCTGACGAAAGAAATGCTGATTTTATTTGGCTAATCTTGAAACGTTGACGTACTCAAACGATCTATGTACTTGTGATATTTTTCTGTATTTACCCCCAAACCTTTGTGAGCTGTCTAGAGTAAACATTATCTGAGAGAATTTTTCTTTAAGTAGTAGAAATGCTAAGAAAAATTTTTTTGGCTGCTATTTCTACTAAGTTCAGTATGTGGCAAAGTAATTTATTTTACTAAGCCCTAATTATATAATGTAATATATATATATATATATAATTTATGCACAGACACACATATATAAATGCAAACTAAGATGCACATAAATATATATAGGTCACATGTCTCATCTTCGCGATTCGCGTTTATCTTATATCATATATGTATGCTTATGTATGCCTTTGGAAAATATATATATATTTTTAATGCATCTTCTTCTTTAATGGAAGATTGTATTTCTATCCCAATCCCTTCATTTTTTGCTGTTTTAAATTTAATTTAAATTCGCTAATGTGTTTCTACGTAATGTGCTTAACTGGTATTATCTTAAGTAATTCTATTTTAAACTGGAAAGTATCAACGTGATCTAACCCGAATTCAATAATATCACTTTTGTAACAATCGTATGCATTCAGTGTGATACCACTAAACGATGCAATTAAAGGGTTTGTTATAATAAAATTTATAATTATTGTGTTTAACTAAAGCCATAT